>NW_017972680.1:38898-39493 GCF_001876935.1 Asparagus officinalis
CAAGCTCGCTGCCGCCGACAACCACCAGTCGCCTCCCCTCCGCCGACCTCCTTAACGCCGCCCTCCACCACCTCGAGATCCCCTCTCACCGTCGCATCCAACTCCTCGCCTCCCACCTTCCCTGAGCGGCCTCGTCACCGTCGAACTCCTCCCCTCGTCGAGCTCATCAGCTCAGTTCAGCCCCAACAAATCCAGTGCCATCAACCCCCTCCATCTCCAGTTTGCCGACCGACCACGCCAACGTCTCAAGCCCCTGAACCACCTCCCTGCCGTACCCCTTACCCCACACCATGCCCAGTTCCCCACCAACGCCCCCATCTAGGTTTGATCCACCTCCGTCGTCGTCAAATCTCCAGTTTGCCGACCGACCACGCCAACGTCTCAAGCCCCTGAACCACCTCCCTGCCGTACCCCTTACCCCACACCATGCCCAGTTCCCCACCAACGCCCCCATCTAGGTTTGATCCACCTCCGTCGTCGTCAAACTCCGACAACCGCGACCACCATGCTGACGAAGCCCAACACCGTCTCCCCAGCGCTGAGCCGCCCAAGCCATGGTCGCAGTCGTTCTCCCCTGACCGTGCCTGAACCAGAT
>NW_017972680.1:39503-88467 GCF_001876935.1 Asparagus officinalis
TCCAGCCGTCGCCACCCCTCTTGTCGTAGCCGTGTCTTCGAACCCCAACTTCGTCAGGTCTCCATCAAACGCCACACGCTGCGTCCGCATCAGCGCCGTCGCCTTGTCATCAGACCCTACGGTCTCGTAGGCAAGATCTCTTTCTGACTTCCTACTGCAAGTTCCACTGCTTATTTATGTTGGGCAAGTCTCATTTCTCTTCAACTGTATTTTCGTCAATTGCCATTATTTAGGAGTATAATTTGAATTACTTAAACTAATGTGACTTTGAATTGGGGGTGATATACAATCTTGCAGGATGATAAAGTGTGAATTAGTAATTAACTGTATTATATTAGTATATGAAGAAGTGACGTGTGAATAATTATTGCATGACAAAAATATGTAGATATGATAAATATGTATTAGATATGATGATGTGGGTGTAAGTGTAAGAAATTATCAGCAAGATCCCACTTGCTCAGATATGAATTTTTCTATTTATTATGAATTATCTATAATTTTAGATCTGTTAATAATTATTTGCATGGGCTTGTTGATGAAATTGTGAATTATCTGTTTATGTTAATTTGTGATATAATTATCTATGTAGATTTGATGAATAATATTAAATAATTTGTAATTATGTGATAAATAGTATTTTCAGAATAATTATACTAGATTAAAAGAATTTATTTCGGCAATGGATTCATTTTCAGATAATTATATTAATTAAAAAGAATTTATTTGAGAACAAAATTATTTGAGGAAAATTATGATAATTATAAGAAGTTATTTTGGAAAAGGAATTATCTTCTGAATTACGTAGTTGCTTTTCATGATTTATAATTCTTAATTTTAATTATCTGACATACCATGTTTTATTGCACATGATTAGAGTTATTATTATCTCCTTGCTGTATTTTGAGAACCAATAGTAGTTTATGGCTTAGTGGCTTCGTGCATCATGAACAGACTTAGTGACATGTGTGGGTGTGTTGATTGAGTTTAGGTGGTGAACCCGAGTTTCAATGAGGATTATGGTTGACTTAGAAAAACGAGAAGAGTTGGGATGGAGAAGTTAATGTTCATGTGCTTAGCTTAGGGCTGAGCATGGTTCGGTTCAAACCGAAAAAACCGACCGAACCGACCCGAACCGACCCGAAAAAAGCGGTTTTAAGAGTAAGGCGGTTCGGGTCGGGTTGACAACTTTTCAAACCGACCCGACCCGAACCGACCGAATATATTCCCAAAACTTTCAAACCCGTTCGCGTTTACCCGACCCGTCCCAAACCCTCAACCCTAACTTCATTTCCTCTCATTCCCAAATCCCATCCGCCGCTACTCATTCCCAATTTCCCATTTCGCTCGGCCTCAATCCCTCTCTCTCGCTCTCTCTTCTTCCAAGACCCCGGCCCTTACTCTCAAGGTACATAAATACATGCTGGCATAGGGTAATAAGAATATATAAAAGATAAATTGAAGTGAAGTATACTTGATGAAAGTTAGAACCGAACAAACCGAACCGAACCGCACCGAACCGATTTGCAACGGTTCGGTTCGGTTTTGAATTATAGGTGGTTCGGTTCGGTTGTTCAAATTTTGGTAAAAACCGATCCAAACCGAACCGTGCTCACCCCTAGCTTAGCTGTGACTGTTGATGTATCTTCCAGCCTGCGCCGGTGAATTCGTGTAGTCACTGGGGTTGGTTTGTTGGGTTAAAGTGAATTCGTGTAGTCACTTTAGTCCGTGACTTGTTTCGTCGTCTGAGCTTTGCCTGAGTTCGAACTAGGCCGAGATCGGATTGCGTGTAGTCCTCTGACCGATTCGTGTAGCGGTATTGGATGCGCATAGCGGATTTGTGAATAGTCAGTTATCCAGTGATATGAATGTTCACTTTATGTGAGATGTGGACCAGTGAGTTTTAGGATGACTAGTTACATGACCTCGTTGCTTGGCTAGGTATGGATTCTTGTGAGATGTAGGTCAGTTGTGTTTCTTTTCATACATAGATCAGGATTAATATTTAATTATCTACAATTTGAGACATAAAGTATATACATGAGGGTTTCCTTGTTTGGATTATTTCGCTCGACGTAGACGTACTACGTCTCTTGTTGTAGATTTTTAAGTATTAATTCCATCTAGTTGTATGACCTTGTTAGTGGGATGATTGTTCTGATCGCTAGTTGCATGATCGACTTGTTACTTGATCGATTTTGTTAAATTTCTAGATGTACGTTTCCTTTGTTATTTCTGTTGTCGTATCGTTTTCTACTTGGGTTTTCGTTCGTTCTATTTGTTTTGTGGGGTCTTGGCGTGTGCCATGCACGCTGACGTACACCTATTTTCTATCGTGTACGTCAGACTTAGAGGAAGATCAGGTCCAGCTGGGAGATCGTCCGGAGCCAGAGGATTTTTAGCAGGAGTGCCTTGTAGATAGAGTTGAAGAATAGGCCGAAGTACAACGACCTCTTCGTAGTTGATGATCTTAGTTCTTTTGTAGCATTTCCTTTTCTGCTTGATCATGTATTTTATATTTATTCAGTATTCATATAGTCTTGTATAAGGGCATGTTGTCCCGTATTTTTATGTCTTGGATGATATTCATTTGTGATGTTTGTCTATTATATTCTTGCTGAATGTGATCATGGACCTGTGACTTCGTATTGTATTTATTTCTAGACGCTTAGCATATTAGGTTAAGGAGAAATATTTATTTTTATTTATTCTCCTTGATCTAATATATCGCGGGCTTGTTCACATCTCGATTCCTTGGTATTTTGGGAAGCGGGGCGTGACAGGGACCCGTAAAGGAAAGGAGTATTTGAAGAAGTACCCCAAAGAAGCAGCATCCCCGCCAAGACCAGAGAAGAAGGTGGCAGATAAAGCACCAGTGTTCGCCCATGATCCCAAGGGGAAGGAACTCCGTTACAATAAGTCACTCAGGAAGGATGTCCCAGAGAGTTCGAAAGGTCCTTTTTAGTTTGATGTGTTACCTCAACTAGCTAACATCCCAGCAAGAATTACATTGTTCGAGCTCTTACGTTTATCACGATCAACTAGAGAAGCCCTCCGTGAAGCATTGGCAGATAATGAGACATTCCTTGCTCACCTTCCACCTAATCCGATAGAAGAAACATTGGAGGCATGCCCTTAATGTCATTAGATCTTTCAAGGACGGATGCCATGTATCACCTTTTCTTCGGAGGATATGCATGAGAGAAACCCAAAGTATGATAGCCTCTTGTACTTCATAGGGTATATAGGTTCTACTTGGGTAGATCAAATTCAAGTTGATCCTGATTCTACTTTGAGCATCATACCTTTGAGGCTCATTCACCATCTTTGGGTTCCACTGCATTGACTATCAACAACGGGAACCACCATTTATGGCTTCAATGCTTCAAACACTCGTCCCCTAGGAAAAATCAAGCTCAAATGCCAAATGAGTGACTTTAGAACAGATGTCACATGCTATGTTATTGATGCAGAGACATCTTATAATTTGTTATTGGGTCGGCCATGGATCCATAATAATTTGATTGTTCCATCCACTCTATATCAATGCATGAAATATGTGGACGGGAGTGGTAAAGTCAGAACAGTGGTCGCAGAAAAGCAACCATTCAAGGGGGTGGAGAGTTACTTTATAGATTCTATCCACTATCTTGATGGTGAGCCAATTGATGTACCACTAGTTGACGATCTCGATAGCGGTAATGAGGCCGATACCGAGTCCGACTACGAACAGGGTCTTGTTTTTAATGACATTGAACCTATCGTAATTGGTCTTGAAAGTCTAGATGTAAACGACGCTGATGATAGTGAAGTTATCTTTAATAACAATAATGATTTAGCTTACTTACCGTGTGTTGAATGTAACTCTGATATGCCAGGTAGTAGTGCTAATGGGATATCAGATCCTCTTCCATGACTGTATGCTAAATTCGCTTTGCACATGCCGATCCAATCATCTTTTATGACAAGTCGACAACAAATAGAATCTTCATGAGCAGTCTTTATAGTACCAACCAAGAATAATGGTCAAAAAGACATCATCTTTGGGCAAATTGATGGTCCAATGCAAGCCCTTTGGGAAGACTCTGAAAAAGAAGTAAGAGTCCCTCAATTCTCATACTTCATGCCAACATCGTGATATCTTATGAGGAAAATAGGATACGACTTCACCCGTAAAGAAAGTTTAAATTTTGGCAAAGGACGGAAGACACCTATTATGTCTACTTATGTTCCAGAAGGGAAACCTGATGATTATTATCACAAAACTCGCAGGGGGTTGGGATACGAATCCCCATTGTTAATATGGTACTTCGAGATAACAGATGAGTTAGAAGAACACTTTACTAATTCTTCATCTGAATCGACCTGTTGGGATTCAGATGTCAGCACTGGCCGTGTTCAAAGAACTCATGTTCAATATGACTTCAGCTCAGCCAATTGAAACTCAAGAGGATAATCAATTGCCTTTATTTGAAGATCCATTGAGTAAGCAACTTGGCATACAGTGGGAAAATTATTTTGAACAACATGAAACTCCTACTGACGACAAAATGATTCAAGTGAACATGGGAGACGAGTCTAACCCGAAACCCATATTCATAAGTGATAGCCTATCACCAGAAGAAAAGGAGGACCTCATCGCTCTTGTTCATGAATATATCAACGTCTTCGCTTGGAATTATAAAGACATGACGAGTCTTGATCCTCAGGTGGCTATGCATCGCCTCAACATCAAACCAGACGCTAAGCCTGTTAAACAACAGCAACTGTGATTTCGACCCCAAATCATGGAGACAGTTGAAATTGAAGTAAAAAAGCTCATTGAATCAGGATTTATCCACGAGGAATAACATCCTGACTGGGTAGCCAATATCATCCCTGTCCTGAAAAAGAATGGGAAGATTCGAATATGCATTGACTTTCGAGATCTAAATTCAGCCTATCCAAAGGACGATTTTCTTTTACCCATCACAGATGTTATTATCGACAATACATGTGTATTTGAAAGGATATCCTTTATGGATGGATTCTCGGAGTACAACCAAATTAAGATGTATCCTGATGATGAGAAGCACACTTCTTTCTGAACATTTAAGGAAGACTGTGGAATGTTATATTGGTGACCTAGTTGTCAAAAGTCATGACAAGGGAGATCATTTACATGACTTGAAGACAATGTTCAATCTCATGCAGACGCACCAATTGAAGATGAACTCAACCAAATTATTCCTAGGAATGGCCAGCGGTAAATTCCTTGGGTTTGTAGTCACAACTAATGAAATTCACCTTGACCCAGATAAAGTCAAGGCTATTCAAGAGCTTCCGCCTCCGAATAACCTTAAGGAACTTCGTAGTCTACTGGGGCGTTTGACGTACATTCGTAGGTTCATATCCAATCTATTAGGCAAGTGCCAACCATTCTCAAGACTCACGAAAAAGGGTATCTTTCGTATAGGATGCGGCATGTCAAAAAGCATTTGAAGAAATCAAGCAATATCTCTCCAGTTCACATGTGTTGGTTGCACCAAAGTCAGGTAGACCATTCCTGATATACATTCGAGCTATAGAGCATGCCTTAGCAGGACTCTTAGCACAACATGATGAAAATGGCCATGAGCAGGCTATATATTATCTCAGTAGGACCTTATCAGGAGCCGAACCTCACTATCCTCCTATTAAAAAGGAATGTTTAGCCCTGGTCTTCACGGTCCAATAGATGCGACATTACCTGGTTGGACAAACCATACATGTCATTTTTCAGATTAATCCTATATGAGTGTTCATGATGCAGCCCGGTGCATTGAACTGGTAACGCACAAGGTAGGCGTTGTTATTATCTCAGTATGATATTCATTTCAAACCTCAAAAGGTAGTGAAAGGTCAAGCTATTTGTGATCTTATGGCCAATCATCCATTGAACGGGAAAGTCAAATTATACCAGGATATACCTGACGAGATATATGAAGCCAATATCATATAAAAAGAACATGTATGGAAATTATATTTCGATGGCGCAGCAAGAGCAAGCCCTACTAGTCCAGTTATTGCTGGAGTGGGGGTAGTCTTCATCTCCCCACAAAATCACGTGCTACCTCGAGCTGTTTCCTTAACAGAGCCATACTCCAATAATGTAGCCGAATACAATGCTTTGTTAATCGACCTTGACGTAGCCAAACAGCTGAGGGTAAAGCATCTAGAGGCGTATGGTGATTCACAACTCATCATCAACCAGGTAAAAGGAGAATACGAAGTTAGGAATGAGGACCTCATTCCCTATCACACCGTAGCCATTGCATTGGCCAACTCCTTTGAAAGCTTCTACATTGACTATATACCTCGTCTCAAGAATAGAGGGGGGTGATTAGGGTCTTATGCTAATCTAATCCGATTTAAATACCAATTAAAACTAATTAACAAATTGTTCTTGCAAGATAGATATACAATGTGATATGAGCAAGAATAAGCAATATAACTAAGTTGATATATCCTAGCAAAGAGATATATTATATGGTATATGCAAGGATATATTTAAACTCTCACAAGGGTGAAACAAACTAGTGGATAATATAAACAAGATGCAATAGGCTATAAGGTGAACAGTTATAAGGGCGCCAATGCAATCACAAACAAACGATATGTTCACGGAGTTTGGTCCCCATGACCTACGTCTCCGTTCCTCACCTCGAGGAGATCTCCACTATCACGACACACCCGGTTTGGAAGCCGGAACTTCTCTACACACTCGGTTTACTAGTTAACCGAAAACTCTACACACTCGGTTATCAAGTGAACCGACAACTCTCACAAATCCTCACAAAGTACATACACAAGCTACAGCCTCAAGTGTTGGTCCTCACACATCGACTCCCTCAAGTGCTCAGAATTATCACCTCTCACTAGGCCACTGACGCCACTCCTCTCGGTATCGACTCCGTCCTCACCACACACTCTTCTCGGTGTACAAGTGTTTTACAAAGTGAACTTCACAATTAGGCACACAACACATGATTGTTCTCTAAACAATGTGAGAACTTAATATAAGGCACAACTCAATGTTCTATCTCTCACAATCCTAAATATATTATGAATGTAAATACAATAAGCTCAAGTGGGTGTGTGTAACAATGAGATTAATCAAATCTAAACTCAAATATAAAACTAGCTTTAATAAGATGATAATCAAACAAATAAATATAAAGCTAGAAAAGAGTTTAGAAAACTTCTCAATAGATGACAAGAGATGGAGGGAGAATAGTTGATTGCTCAAACTCCAATAGATGATCTCCTCAAGCTCTTGTGGAATTGAATTCACAAACTTAAACTCTCAATTGCTTAAAAGCTTCTTAAACAAACTTAAACCAAACTTAAACCCTTGTTTAAAACTCTTTAAACCTGTTTTAAAACATTCTCTTGGATACTTTGAACTGATGATATGTGGGGGGTATTTATAGGAACCCCAAAGTCAAGAGAAAACATGACACAAAGACCAAAAACCCAAAAACAATACAGTCTGGAAATATAGCCGTTACAGTGTTATGAGTCGACTCGTACTTTTCATGAGTCGACTCATAAGTAGCCGTTATAGGCTAAAAGTCAACTTATGGGTCGACTCATAAAATTCATGAGTCGACTCATCATGCATGGGTCGACTCAGCAGAAACAAAACTAGATTTCTAGCACACTTCATGAGTCGATTTATGACAGGCATGAGTCGACTCAACCTGATGGATCAACTCATGATGTTATGAGTCGACTCGTCAGAACCAAAAAGTAAACTACACAACAGTTTATGAGTTGACTCAACACTGTTCATGAGTCGACTCATAACATGCACATAGCCTGTTTTAAACAGTACATGTCAACATAAAACAAGGTTTAAAATATCAAATAAATTCAAAAAAATATAAAACTTTGGAAAATGATTGCAGATATGATAATGAACATGCTATAGAAACTGGTTTTCAAAAAGGACTTCCCAAATGTAAAATATCATCATTTTGTAAGGAGGTCCAAAACATAGAAATGTAAACATATGAATTTTGACATTTTGCCTAAACCATATTTTGAAACTTTACAAAATGATTTTATAGACATGAAGAAAGATGTAAACTACTATTATGAAGTCTATAAACAATGAATATAGTATTTTATCAAAATACACATATAATGCACTAAAACATGATTTCATTGAACTAAATAAAATTGATATTGATGAAATCATATATATGCATATAATTATGAAATAAGAAATGTATTTTCAATTGTATTCAATTATTAAATTAAAACTCGAATAATATTAAACCAAAACATTTATGTATATATATAACTATATATATACAAAAACCAAAACGTGTATGTGTGTATATGATTGAGCTTAAGGTACTAACACACATAATATAAACTCCTAAACTAAATTACCCAAGCTTGATCTTGAACTTCAATAGCTTGACTTGGTAAACTTACGGATGAAGCATGAACTTGTATCTTTAACTTGAATGTACGTAGCTTCACTCCACAATTCCGCCAACCTCCATTTGATATGATCGTTATGGCGCAATCCATCCATCCTCCAACTTATTGTTTACCTAGAATAGATACAAACCACAAACATTAGACAAACAACATTAGACGTAAATTGTTTGTAAATCATCATCAAAACAAAAGGACCCAACAAAGAATACCTATGCCGATGCATTGACATCTCTTATAGCTATATTGGACCTACCTGAAAGAGCCACCCAACAAATCACGGTGACAAGTAGGTAATTATTCCAGCCAAAGTATGCATTACAAATTAACGTAGTTGAGGAAGAGCCTATCATGCTGGAACCCAGAGATTAGGGGGTTTCAATCATTGATTATGTCTTATATGGCTTATTGCCCGAAGACATCAAAGAAAGAGAATCTGTTCGTAGACGAGCATCCAGATTCTACTATAATTCCCAGTCTCAGACTTCATATCGAATGCCATATGACGAACTATTGCTTCGCTGCTTGTCAAGTAAAGAAGCAGAAGAAGCTATTAAGGAGTCGCATGATGGCATCTGTGGAGCTCATCAGCTTGGCCCTAAGTTATGAGACCGACTTCGCAGAATGGGTTGTTATTGGCCAAATATGGTTAGGGACACTGTTGCTTATGCTAAACGATGTCATGCCTACTAGATACATGCTAATTATATGCATTAACTGCCCGAACATCTCCATCCATTAGCCGCTTCATGGCCATTCGAGATGTGGGGGTATGGACATTGTTGGTCCGATATCTCCACCCTTTTCTAAGGGACATTGCTTCATGTTAGTGATAATTGATTACTTCTCTAAATGGGCCGAAGCAATTCCATTGAAAGAAGTCAAGACAAGTGATGTGGTTAAATTCATAAAACACCACATCATATACATGTATGATATTCCGAGACGTATCATCCACGAAAACGGATCCCAGTTCGTTAGCCAAACCTTCACTCGATTCTGTAATAAATTTAAGATCAGGAAATTAGCCTCAACAACTTACAAGCCTTCTGCTAATAGGCAAGCAGAAGCTTTCAACAAGACCATTGTCAAGATTCTCACTAAGATGGTCTCGACAAACAAAAGAAATTGGAATGAGAAGTTAGGTCAAAGATTGTGGTCTTATCGCATAACGATTCGTACACCGATAGGTGCAACACCATACTCTCTGGTATATGGATGTGAAGCCGTATTACCACTAGAAATCCAAATGCCATCTCTTCGGATAGTACTTGCAACTAGCATGATGATGGAAAAAAATCACCATAGACGTGTCGAAGAACTAGAGCTGCTAGACGAAAAGCGACTACAAGCTCAGCCACACATTGAATTCTATCAAGCTCGAGTCCAGAGCATTCGACAAGAAGATCAGATACCACACATTCAAGGAAGGTGACTTGGTTCTTGCTGTCCGACGCCTAATGATTCTGAACTCCAAAAAGAAAGGGCAGTTCGAGCCAAAATGGGAAGGACCATTTGTAGTGGAGACCGTCTACTCAAATGGAGCATATCGTCTCGTCACGCAGGATGGCGACAAACTCATAATGCCTATCAATGG
The DNA here is from genome assembly GCF_001876935.1 of Asparagus officinalis. Classification (NCBI taxonomy): domain Eukaryota; kingdom Viridiplantae; phylum Streptophyta; class Magnoliopsida; order Asparagales; family Asparagaceae; genus Asparagus; species Asparagus officinalis. The sequence goes on from NW_017972680.1 coordinate 49,570, forward strand.
TAAATTTCTGAAGAAATATTATCCATAGACTCTTGGTGAAATGCACCTCATAACATAAGGAGAGGCAAATCGAGATAACGATTTCTTTATTTAATCCCCTCCAAATTTTCATCGCTAATATTCTTTAATAGGATGGCGGGACCAAAAAATTATCACGTTAGTGATTACCTTTGATAGTCAATATTTAACTTTTGTTTAAAAATATCCTTCCAATAGTAACCCACTATGTGATGTGTAACTATCTTAATTTTCCTAACGATATCATTTCCCCGAATGACGTTCATTTTTCAACATTAGCCTACCAAGTGATGTGCCTTTGTTTCCATCATTGTTGTCATACTTCTCAGTCACTGAATGACATGATCTTCCTAACATCATCATTTTCACAAATGATGTTCGTTTTCCCAATAATAACCTACTATGTGATGTGTTACTATCTTAATTTTCCTAATGACGTCATTTTCCTGAATGACGTTCGTTTTTCAACATTGGCCTACCAAGTGATGTGTCTTTGTTTCCATTATTATCATCATATTTCTGAGTCACTGAATGACATGATCTGCCTAACGTTGTTATTTTCACAAGTAATATTCGTTTTCCTAATAGTAACCTACTATATGATGTGTTGCTATTTCATCATAGTCATCATGCTTCTATATCACTAAACGACATGATCCTCTTAACGTCATCATTACCCCAAATGACGTTCGTTTTTTAACATTGGCCTATCAAACGATGTGCCTTTGTTTCCACCATAGTCGTCATACTTTTGAGTCACTAACGTCGTCATTTTTACAAATGATGTTTGTTTTCTCAATAGGAACCTACTATGTGATGTTTATTATTTCATCATAGGCGTCATACTTCTATGTCACTGAACGACATGATCCTTTTAATGTCGTCATTTTCATAAATGATGTTCATTTTCCCAACAGTGGCCTACTATTTGAGGTGTTGTTATTCCAATCATGATCGTCATACTTTTGAGTCACTGAACGATTATCCCAACGTTGTTATTTTTACAAGTGACGTTCATTTTCCTATAACAAGCTTACTATGTGATGAGCTTCGTTGTCACATTTCCAAAACTTGATGATAACTTAGTCATTTTTATCATATATTTGATCCAATGCCTAGAAAGGCTAAGGATAGAGGAGAAATTTTAGCACTTGAGTCTAAAAAAAACTCTTCGACAACTCATCATATTGAGGGTAAAAAGTATGACAAGTTCAACTCAAATAGTAGTTGGTAAAGACATATCAAGTCCGTTAATAGCTGATGGTTTGCTAAAAATCCTAAGTTGTGATTATTAATCACACAAAAAAAGAACAATCTGTGGATAAAACTATAAATTTCTATTCATGTAATGATTGAAGTTACAACTACAGAAAGTCGAAGTACATAGATTGAATTTGGAAAACTCAAACTACACTACAAGATTCGGTTACAAGTTCTTTCGATGACCCTTGAGCTATACTATGAGGTTCGGTTACAAGTTTTTTCGACGACCATTGAGCTACACTACGAGGTTCGGTTACAAGTTCTTTTGACGACCTTCGATAACGTCTTCTTGCTCAATCTATTGAGCCTTTTTACAATGGTGTTGAGCTTTGTCTTCAACAACATTGCAGTTCTTGTTGTTGAAGTTCCATCTTCCGTTCCTTGGCATGAAGTCTTCCCCATGCCCGACTTTCAACTTTGGTGCTGGTAGCACCCGCCCATCTGCTTGGGTAAACTGAGTACTAATAGAAATATCACAAGCTCTGAGTATAGGATCAACATCTTCCTGATAATCACATTTTTATTATAATTTTATACCTTCATTATCTATTTTACATGAATGAATATACCTCTAATAATTGTTTTTATCATTAATTGTAGGTTAATCAAGAATAAAACCTAAGATCTCTTCTATCAACAAAAATCCATGAATTAAAAGAAGAACACAAGCAAGAGCCAAAAAGCCCAAGCCCAGAATCAAGCCGAGTAGCTTGTAGAAGCCAGAGAAAATAAAAAAAAATCAAATATGAAAAAATGTATTCAAGATGGTTGGTCGTAAAGAAACGATGATATCTCTCAATCCGGAAGGCGGAATTTAACATATAATATATGAAAATCACCTATCTCGACGAGACGAAGCCATCTATGAAGTCAGATTTTTGAAATAGTGGGCATCGATAGTGACATCAATGGGGGAATCGATGCCAGTATCGATGATGGCATCAATGCCTGCATCGATGCCAATGTTAGTCTGTTACGAATCTAAGGCTAAAATTCAAGGTTTTTGGATAACATTTCGATCCAAAGGATCACATTCATTGATGTTTACTATAAATAGGGATAGAGAGTGAGGGGTTAGAGGTGTGAAAAATTTTGTAACTCCATTTAGAGAGGATGGTTACTCTTAATTGAGAAGACCTTCCAAAAAGTATAACATTTTGTTGCAATCAATAAAAGAAATTTTTTTCACCACTTTAAATTTTCTTCTCTTTGTTTGATGATGATAATGGAGATGAAGATCAATTTGAAGGTTTGTTTTTATTTTATTTTCTCTTTTATTTTTTTATTTCTTTTTAGTAATTTCTTTCTTATTGCTTGTTAGTTTAGATTTACATTCATGTCTTATATAGTAGATTTATTTTCTTGTTTTTATTTTATGCATTTTTAATTTATAGAGTAGATTTATTTTCTTGTATTTTATTTTTTTGGAAATTTAGTTAGATTTATTTCTTGTTCATAGTGTAAAGTTCCTTGTTCTTATTTCTTTTCTTTGTAATTAGTTCTTATTCTTTTCATTTCATTCATTGTTTTTATTTCTTAAGATGTGGAACTAATTCTTGTAGAAATCTTAGAATTGTATGAAATTAGCTTTATTTCCTTTATATTGTATGAATTATTCTCTTATGCTTAAAATAATCATGTATAGGATAATCAACTAGAGAACTAATTGGTAGAAGAAGAATTTGATAATCTATGCTTATCTTGAGTGGTTTGATAGGTTATGCTTATGAATTCTAGAATTATTATCAAGTTGTTGTTCTTGTCATGAATATTAATTTTGCTTAGATGATAATTTGATAGGTTATACTTTCCTTAAATAGTTTGATAGTCTATGCTTAATAAATCTAAAGTAAAATATGATAAAAAGAGAATAGTTCATATTTTGTAATTGAAATTAGCTAGTGGAATTCAATTCTAGATTTCTCATATCTTTAATTAAATCCTTCATCTTTTCTTTCTTGATTTTCCCTTAGTTCTTGATTTTCTATTATTTGTTTCTTGATTTTTATTTCCTTTATTTTTATTTCCTTATGTTTTCATTTATTCTTTTATCATATTCACTCTTCATTTCTATCATCTAAAATCTCATTTATTGACCTTTGCACATATTCACAACACTACTCATATCTCTCCACAATCACAATTTTTATCACTCCCAATTATCACGCACAAAACATAAGAACCGAATCCAATTTTCTCCTACAATACACATTCCTCGTGGGATTGATAACTTTTTATACTATAACTTGATTAGCTGTGCACTTGCAACTTTTTGTACATGTTTATACCACATCAAGTTTTTGGCATTGTTACCGGGGAAGGTGCTTAAGTAGGATTTTTTATTATTTTGGTTCTTTAACTTGTGTGTTTTCTTGTGTAAGAACTACTTGGAGATTGAAGATCAAGGATTAGAGATTAAGGAATTGAAGATTTGCTTGAGGTAAGTCTTCTATTAGTATTTCCAATTCCATCCTTTAGTTTGTTCCTCACAATTAGAGATAAATAGGATTTTAAAAAAGATTTTTTTCGTCAACCATAATAAAATTCACCCTCCACTTGAACATTTACTAACAATATAATAAATTCAAACAATATTCCCCTTCTCACATTTGTTTGATTGTTAACCCTAATTAAAAAAAGAGATTTTTTTACCATCCTTTTTAGTCACTTTTAATTCCTAGGATTACATTTCATATAGTTAGTAGGAATTCACCAAGTGATTTGAGCATCTTGATTGGACACACATTTGAAAATATTCTTAAGGGCAATACCCCCTAATCAAGATAAGGTGAGAGATTTCATCATCCTTTCCTTAGCCCACAAATCACTAGTTCCTCACTACATAAATCCAAGCCTCTTTAAAACTCATTAGACGTTGGCTCTTAAGTATTCGAGCTTAATAAGGTACAAGAAATCCCTAAGTGAACCGGTTTAAGTTTTCTTGGATTAGTTGGTGTATAAGGCAAGGTTTAGGGGTTGCGTAAGCGCTCCGTAAGGAACGAGGTACTTAATTAATCTCTGATCAACCTCTACTACTATCCTTACCTGGTGTTATGGTAATTTACCATCTAAAGATGAAGATACCGAAAGATTGTCTACATAGGCTTAAAAAAGCCATGGTCCAAATCAGCTTAGAGGCCCAGAAGCCTAGCCAAGGGCAAGTCTATCGGCCAGCGGAGCAGACAAGTCATTTTTGACCAAGGGTCATCATTACCGACTCAAAGTGTGGGATCAGTCGGTTCCTCATAATTAAGACAACTCCTTGAGCAGACGTCTCGACCATACACTCGATCCGAAGCTCGCACGACTGTCGGGTCGGGAAATCATAAAGACAACTCACGAACCGACCCGCCTCTACTAAGGGGATGAGATCCAGCTAAGCTCGCTTCAGATGTCAATTGGCACTACAATATTGATCAGTCCTACCAAGATCTCCGCTCTAACAAATTCTATGCATAAGTCGCTTATTCTACTCACAAGTCATTTCCCAGGGATCGTCATGATGCTCCCCTAGGCTCGAATGACTTCCCCTCCAATCACCAGTCACCATCTGAAGGGGAAGAACGACCAAGCAGCTGGCCTATCCTCTGCCCTGTCTCATCTGTCAAATCCAGGATACTGAGAAGACATTTCTCTCCTGTACTCGAATGACTTCCCTTCCAATCATCAGCTAACATCTGGAAGGAGAAGGATGACTTAGCAGCCTGCCTGCTCACCCCTTCAACCGTCTCCTGTGCATAGTCAAAGCTAAATGGTCAAACTGTCAGAGGTGATGAGCTATAAAAGGAGGGAAAGAAGGTAAAAGAGGGAGGATTTTTTCTGCTACTTCTTCACAAAAGTTCTGAATTTACCTTTGCTAAAAAGAACTAATAATTCTCAAAGAGTACTCTCTAAGGACCTTAATGGCCCAGGGACTGTCCCTCAAACCCTACTCAAGCTCACAAGCTGACTTGACCGTCGGAGGTACCACGGGGGAAATGAGATCCGCCCTCCCACGAGTTTCTTCTTGTTTGTGCAGAAGGATCAGGAATTCCAGTCTAAGGATTGGGCATAAAGTTAGAGGAGGAGTCGGCCCCATCTCTCATCCTCTCCCTATTTGTCGCCAGCGCGAAGACCATAACCACAACCCCGTCGACCATGTGATATCAGACATCAACACCTGACTAACTAACCGAGTAAAATTTTTATCTTTTCACTTAATGAATTTTTGGTTAGGAGCTGGCCTAGCTGAGTTACGCTTAACCCTAGAGTTAGAGTGATTGCAAAGTGATTGTTTTTTCTTTTTATCTGAAAAAACTAACTTTTATTTTTCTTAAAAAATTAGGAAAAGAATTTGTTTTTGGTGCATGCAAACTTGGATTAGGTATAATACTAATCTTTTAATCCATTTTGAGCCTTTTTTTGAAGACATGGGGTATCCTAATCCACCGGTTCTTCAAGATATGTGTTATCACGAAAGACCAGAAAAAGAAAAAGACGAGTCTGATTTTAGTTTTGAGGAGATATTTGGTGAGGAACTGAAGATATTAGAAAAACCAGATAAGGTCTTTCAGAATAAGGAAATTGTATTAAACATTTGTGGCTTTGAACTGAATTTTGAAGAGCTCTTTCTTAATGAACTTAGATTCTTGGAAAATAATCAACAACCAAATTTTTATAACTCAACCATGAATCTTCTGGTTGAGGAAGTTGTTAAAGAAGAATTGGTTGCTAGAATACAAAACTTCACAAATCAAGAGTCTAAGTTCGGTTGAGGAAGTTGTTAAAGAAGAATTGGTTGCTAGAATACAAAACTTCACAAATCAAGAGTCTAAGTTCATTAAGAAATTCAAATGGTTGCTAGAATACAAAACTTCACAAATCAAGAGTCTAAGTTCATTAAGAAATTCAAAATGCATGACAACAATAATACCTACTTTACTTTGTTGCAAGAATCATTGCACACCCCGGAATGTTTGAAATTTCAGCACATCATTGATTATATTATTTTGAATTTATTTAAAATTCGGGGGAGAAGTTTCAGTAATAAGGTAGGATTCAATATAGAATACGAGCTCTTCATGTTGAACCCTTCATTCTACATTGTTTGTTCTGTTTTATTTCATAATAATAAAAAGAATTTATTCTTCTCGGTTGTAAAAAAAAGGAAAAAAAAAAGAAGAATAAATTTTTGATTTCATCCTCCTCAGACTAAAGGTAATTGCAGATTTTTATCCTATAAGTCAGTCGACTAAATGTAAGTGCTTTACTTTTTATCTGCATTACTTTGTGCATCATAAAGTTTGCATTAAGGACAATATAAAATTCAAGTGTGGGGGTGAGAATTAGTTATTTTTTCCTCTTTATTTTACCTTTTTAGTTGCATTTTTTACATTTTTTTATTTTTTCTTTTTCTTAAAAAATTATAAAAATGTTGTCACTTGCCAAATTAATAGAGCTAAGTAATAATTGATTCATTTGATAAAGTTTAAATTTTCTAATCCCTAGTTTGTTATGTACTCAAGTTTACCTTTTATTATAACTCTAAATTAATTTCTTAAGAAATGATTTTTAAAGTAGTATACTTTACTAAAGCCTTAACTTAGACTTTTAATTAAAATAATAAAATTTTTGCATGTTTAACTTAGAGTTGAAAATAATTTTTCAAGTTGTCTTGATTTACATATTTTTCAAAATATATACATGTAAAAACTAACCTTACAAAAGAAGAGTGTGAAAAATGGGCACAAAAAAGAAATAAAAACTCTTGAATTCAAGGTGATTCTATCTTATAAAGCCTAAGTTAACCGAGTAATTAAGCCCAAGGAGTATTTCCGTACTTAATGACCTATGCCCAATTTGGTTGGAATCCATTAGCCCAAAACTCGTTAAATGGTCACTTAGAAAGCCCGTTAAAGTAGAAAAAAATCACCAAGGAAGAAAGAGTTGAAAAAATACTAACAAATATTTTATATATATAGTTATATTTGTATATATGGGCTTGAAAAATATTTTTGATCAAGAGACTTAAAAAATTATTTAAAACAAAGAGTTAGCATGTTTTTTTAAAACATTTAAATTAAATTTCTAAGTTTGACTTGGTTTTGTATTGCTATAATGAGAAGATTTTCTAGAAAATTCACTTTGGAGTTTGTAGGGTGTTTAAAAATCACAACAGATAGCTGATCCTCATCAAACACTGATGATAGAAGTTACAATCCGACGACTTCCAGAAGGCTACAATTTGAAGACTTTCACGTAGAAGGTTACAATCTGACGACCTTCACAACAACTAATGAAAGCTCTAATCCAACATCCTTCACAATCAACATCGGGAGTTACAATCTTATGATTCTCATATTTTCAAGGAGCCAAGACGAAGGTTACAAGGTGACGATCTTTGCAACGCTCTAGCAAAAGAGACTACAAATTGACGGTTTTTTCATATTAAAACACAGATATCTTTCAAACCGGAAGGAATTTGGTGAAACGGAGGAAGCAAACCGAACCCTCTGGGGTCGGTTTGGTCGGCTCCGTCTCATCGAGATAGCCGATTTTCATATATAATTCGTCCCATTCCGACTTACGGTTTGAAAGTTATGACCTGTTCTTCGCAGCAAGTTATGTTCTGAAGTTCGTCTGTGAGACTGTACTTCGCCTGAACATTGGACTTAGCGTAAAGCTCACCGAGCCCGCCCGAGGCTCACCTCTGCATCCAAGATTCAAAACACAGAGGTCTTCCCCGCATTCTAAACTCAAAACGCAGAGGTCGTGACCGCATTTGAGATTCAAAACACAGAGGTCGTGGCTGCGTTCCAAACTCGAAATGCAGAGGTCGTGGCTACATTCCAGAGTCAAAATGCAGAGTTCGTGGACTCAAAACGCAGAGTCCATGCAGAGCCTAACTCTGCGTCTCAGGTCCAAAACACAGAGTCCATGCAGAGCCCAACTCTGCGTCTTAGGTCCAAAATGCAGAGTTCATGCAGAGCCCAACTCTACGTCTCAGGTCCAAAATGCAGAGTTCATCTTTGCGTCCCAACTCTGTGTCTCAGGTCCAAAATACAGAGTTCATCTCTGCATTCCAACTATGCGTTTTATATTTACAACACAGCACGACATGTGCGTTTAGCCACCAAAATAAGCCCAACTCTGCGTTTTTAGTCTAAAAACGTAGAGTTCGGACCCTGAACGCTATTTTTCAACGTTTGACTCGTTCAAAGCACGAACTGAACGGTTTCTAAACCGTTTTCCCCACAATTTGGGGAGGTGTTTAAGGGGGCGGTTACACCCCATTCACCCCATTCAGCCCCACTTAGGAGCGAATTAAGGAGACGGTTAGACCCCTTAATCCTCTATAATTATTGGGAAACTCAATGGAGTTCGGGATGGATCTTTTGGCTCTGGGATTAATCCTTCTTTTTGGGCAGTAAAGAAGAGATCTTTGGCTGACTTTTTAGGAGAATTGCTGGAGCTTCCTGCAGCGACAAAGTTCCTTGGAGCCTTCGGCCTTGGCTTGTCAAACCGAAAATCGGTTAAATCAACTCTTTTTCAAGAGTTTAAACTCGTTCTGAGTTATCAACTCATCAAGAGTTCTAAAACTTGCCATGCAAGTTCTCCGCAGCGTCAAATCGTGAGGAGAAGATATCATTTCAGTGAATCAAGATGTTCGGATCGTCAATGGAAGACAAACTCGACGCGAGCATTCGAGGGAGGCATTCCATCACCACCATGAAGAACCCAGAATTAAACAAAGGGGAGAATCCAGATCATTCTCCTCTCTTTTGTAATCAGAAAATCCAATTGTAATTGAGATCAAGAGAACACAAATCAATTTTCCTTCATTTTTTTTTACTTCAAATTTTTCACCAACAAAAGATGACGACTCTACTGGGGACTAGCTTCTCTGACAAAGAAGTGGTGGCGCAATCCGACGTTCACCTCGCTGGAACAACGGTCGAAACTCTCATGGTAGAGTTTGATCAAGCTAAGTTTGAGAAGGCCCTATCCTCCAGATCCCTTAGCCCCAAGGCTATGCGCAAGATCCAAAAAGTTTCTAAGGAGACTAAAGCTCCAGTTGTGGCCGACTCATCTAAAGACTATCTCCCCTAGGGGTTGCACTGTTCATACAGTCCCCTCTCTAAAGGAGAAGAATTAGCTTCGGCACAACTCCAAAAAAGCCGATCCTCTAATCAACGCGAGCTCGCGTTTGTGAGCCTCAACACGAGCTCTGCATAAGCCAAGCTAAACGCGTCCCTCAGGGGTGCGTTTCCCAAATAAAACGCAACCCTCAGAGGCGCGTTCCAACATCAAAACACAGACCTCAAAACTATGTTGATCTGGCAGAACGCAACTCTCAGGAGTGCGTCCTCGAACCAAAACGCAACTCTCAGGAGTGCGTTCAAGATCCAAAATGCAGACTTACGAACTGCGTTAACCGACAAAAACGCAACCGGCAAAGGTGCGTTTCATCAACAAAACGCAGACTTCAGTCTAGCGTTAGTAAAACAGAACATGACCCTCGTGCTTCTTCTTCAGAACACGATGCGATTCATCGTGTTCAAAAAGATCAACGTGGATTCAAGATCCTGTTCACTAAGAGCCAGTCCTGTCCAATTATAGACTTGGGGGTTCCAATTCAAACCTCACGATCAGTGAGTAATTCTCGAGTCTTTACAACAGACTTGAGAGAGTTAAACCTCACGATCAGTGAGTAATTCTCGAGTCTTTACAACAGACTTGAGAGAGTTCATATCGAGAGAAAGACCGATGCAACAAGTCATTCGTTCATTCCAATGTGAACGACTAATTCCTACGGTCCTCTCGGGATGTCCATGCTACTCATATGCGGCCAAACCATTAGTGTTCGACCAATTAACGAATGTTTCTTTACCTAACCAACAACGACGTTCGCATAGGAAGAAGTCCCCAGAGACTGAGTATCATGGAGTCACTATCAATGTGATCGGTAGAGGGAAAGTCTCAGGTCCTAGCTCCGATGACTCTGAGACAAGTCGTTCACCGAACATCAGAAAAATCACTGATGAGTTTGAAGGAATCTACCGACATACTCGGACTCGAACGGGAGCCATTCTCCCTGTCAACTATCGGAGGCTAGCCAGAGGAACCAATTCTGAGGATGAGCACCCAGTCATTGCGGAGTCTCAATCATCAAGTTCCTTCGTTGAACATGAATGCTTCGCCTACATGGCAGAAAATTCTGAAGATCTCTCGAAGAGGGTTGCTGAGCAGGATGCCATGCTCAAATCATAGCAGAAGACCCTCAATGAACTCCTGACCTTGTTGACTCAAATCATCGCCTACAAGGCCAAATCTCAAAAGACAGATTCACCACCGAGACAAGAATCTTCCCGGAGAGGAAAAACGTCTTCATCCCGACTTCACACAAGCAAAGGGAAGGAAAAAGTGGTTGATAGCGCTGCTTCTGACTAAGAAGCCCATAACCTAGAATCTTCCTCTGATGAAGGAAGAGAGACTGAGAACGAGCAGAATCTCCAATCTGCCAAAATAGAGGAATTAGAAGCCCACCTTAATGCCATTGCTAACAGAAGCAAGCTCCAAGATGAGAGAGTTGCTAGGCCCTATCCAGTCGAATGGGATGTAGCCCCTTATCCTCTAAAGTTTGAAGTCCCGACACTACAAACTTTTAATGGCATGGGATCACCGAACCAATATATCTATCATTTCAAGTCACAGATTGGGAATGTGATATCAAACGATGCCATACTGGTTCGATTGTTCATTGGCACCCTCAAAGGAGTTGCCTTTGAATGGTTTAGGAAACTGCCTGCCGGATGTATCCGAAAGTGGGCGGATCTAAAGAGACTCTTCCTGTCAAGATTCTTTAAAGAGGGTACAGAAGTCTCTATCCATACCCTTCTCGCCACTAAGCAGAAGAAGAGGGAGTCTGTAAAAGCCTTCGTCAAAAAGTTTCGAAACATGGCTTTGCGATGTTTGTCAAGTATGACACAATTTACCTTAGTGGAGACCTGTCAACACAACTTACAGACCAACCTTCTAGCACAAATGAGGGTTGCAGAATACAATTCCTGGAGACAACTAGTCTCTCAAGGAGAACAGGCTCAAAAGATTATTGCCAGGATCAAAGCTGAAGAACAAAGTAGGTAGGATCAACCTGAGTAATCGGACCAAGCTCAATCTTCTCAGTCAGAAGGGGAAGATATTATGGCCACTGAAGTCAATCCTCTTCAGTAGGATAGCAGGTCCAACAACTATCACGTTAACAATTACCTCTGATAGTCAAACTCGTTAGATAGTGGCCCACTACACGATGTGCCATGTTTACCCTTTTTCCTCTTGCACTTATTCAAGACTGGGGGTTGGTTCATTTATAGTTCATTGAATTATGAATAATAAATTTTCTGAGTTGTCATGTTCAATAAAATACCTCTGTCAACCACGAAGTCTACCAAAACTATCATGTTAATGATCACCTTTGATAGTCTGTTTTCTTCCAAATTCCCCCACTAATCCTCTTCAAGCAGGATGGCGGGTCTACCAAAACTATCACGTTAATGATCACCTCTGATAGTTTGTTTTCTTCCAAATTCCTCCACCAATCCTCTTCAAGCAGGATATCGGGTCCATAAAACTATCACGTTAATAGTTACCTCTGATAGTCCATCAACTTGCCAATTGTGACGCCCCTGGGTTCACACAAGGCTGCAGTCCAAGGTGAAACCAAGAATGTCAAACCTGCCATGCACCACACCGTGCAATAACATGTTTCACCATCACAATTAACATCTGTCTAGTAGAATCAATAACTGGTGTAGGTACAAAACAGGTAAAAGGTTATACAAGGAATACTGATGAAATGATAACAGTCACATAAATATCTCATCATCCAACAATACAGAAAATACATAGCCAAAATCTGAGTAGATAAATCTGGAATACTCAACAAGTCTCATATACAAATGTCTGACAAGAAGGAAATAAGGCACATAGCCTTTACAACTTCTAGAACAATACTGTCAAATGTCTAATAAAAACTACAATGGAGCTCCAACATGAACGGAACTAGACATCTAAACACTAAGGTGTGTCGCCATCAACCTGCGACTCTCCGGGCTCCTGGCTCGTTACCTGAAAGGGGGAGGGACAACGAGCGTCAAGCGCTAGCGAGCAACATCACAACCAACCCCAAGGGAATAGGGCTCGTTGTATAAGAAAATACAGTTATCACAAATCATATATATAGATATATATATATAGGCAATTATCCTAGAAATGAACAATGAGCTTTAGTACTTAGGAAGTTTCAACACGGGCATAGGTACGTCGAGCGAAATAATCCAAACAAGGAAACCCTCATATATATACCTTGTATCCCAAATTGAAAATCCCTAAGTACCAAACCCGGAGTCTAATACGTGAACAGAAAATAAATAAAAGGAAAGACAACCCATCTCAGAACATAAGTAGAGTATCATGTGGTGTCCCATGCCATAAAATATCAAGTCGTATTCTACATAAGTGTCATTCCCAGTCTAGGTAGCTATCATGTCTTAACGGTATCAAAAAAAATCGTGTTCCAAAACTCAAATGTGTACCATGCTCAAGGTTTGGCAAAAATGTCCAACACATGGACTAAAAGTGATGTAGGTCCAACACATGGACTGAATAGAATGCATGTCCAACACATGGACCAAGATGGTAAGTATCCAACACATGGATCAGAATAATGTATTGTCCAACACGTAGACTATAAATGAAGGAAATGTAATTTATCACTTGCATACATGTAAAAATACACCAAATCTAAACCCGCACGCATCCCGATGTACATGTCTAAACTCATGTCAAAAGTCAACCCACATGCACAGATAAATCATTAACGTGATAAACTAGGGTCAGGTTACCGAGGCGACCCCGAAAGACAACTTAAACAGATCAAGAATCTGTAAAACAGCTCATCAGTCGACTGATGTGTCGACTGATGACGTCAGTCGACTCATACGTCGACTGATGGAGCTCAGACAGCACAGCCTCAGCTCGCCAGTCGACTGACCAGTCGACCGAGAAGCTGAGAAAGCAGAATCAGCCCGTCAGTCGACTGATCAGTCGACTGATGGCTGAACAATTTGCCCGTCGGTCGACTGATCAGTCGACCGACAGACTGCAGATAATCTGTACAGGTTCTTATATACCCAAAATTTGATCTAAACTCATCCCCATCAATTCCAAGCATGAATCATACGAATATTAACATGTATGGACTAACTGAAACATAACTTTCACATACATATACATGAATAAAACTCTAAACATAAGTATTTATGTTTTAAAAACACTTTTCAAAACAAAACCCATGTTAAATCTCTTTTAAAACATTTCAGATCTGGATTTTAAATTTACCAAACATTGGTAGGTTATTTATTATACTGAAAATGCACATCTTCATGTTACATGCAATAAAAATCCAATCTTTGTACTCAAAATACGTTTTAGGCCAAAGAGATCTCAATAAAACCATTTGAAAACGTTTAAAAAGAATGGGACAAGGTTGGGCGAGATGTTACTCGCCTCTGAGGTGATGAAGAGCTCCTGGATCTGAGGGGGAGTGATTCCTTTCGCTGCAAACTGAAGATCCCGACGAAAATCCTCCAATTTCGCCCCAAAATCACCAAGAACTATCCTAGGGTTTGAGAGAGAAGAGAGGGGGCTAGGGTTTCTCTGGTCTGAAGAGGAGAGGGGATGATTTCGGGTGAAGGAGATTATATATGAACCCTTAAACCCGACCCAAACCCGAATCAAAACAAAACAGACCCGAAACCTGTAAAAACTGGAAATCAGCGCATCAGTCGACTGATGTGTCGACTGATACAGTCAGTCGACTGATGTGTCGACTGATCTGGACATTTTCAGTTTTTGTGCATGTTTTGCTTATTTGCAAAACCAACACACAAAACTCTACACCCATACTCTCATATTGTCTCAAATAACTTGTTATCATGTACATCAATGACCTCAAGCTATTTATTAACTAAGAATTATTTATTTACTAATAATTCATATATATTCATATATAAAAATTTACGAGGTTCTACACCAATCCTCTTCAATAAGATGACAGGTCCACAAAACTATCACGTTAACAATTACCTCTGATAGTCCATCAACTTGCCAATCTTCTTCAATAGGATGACACGTCCACAAAACTATCATGTTAACAATTACCTCTGATAGTCCATCAACTTGCCAATCTTCTTTAATAGGATGACACGTCCACAAAACTATCACGTTAACAATTACCTCTGATAGTCCATCAACTTGCTAATCTTCTTCAATAGGATGGTACGTCCACAAAACTATCACGTTAACAGTTATATCTGATAGTCAAACTCATCAGATAATGGCCTACCAAGTGATGTGCATCTATTCTGACTTCATGGATAGTGCCCCACTAGGCGATGTACCTTGTCTACCCCTTTTTATTCCCCTTCTAAGTCTTAATCAAGACTGAGGGTTGGTTACTTGGAATCTATTGGATTAAGAGTAACAAATCTTTCACATCGTCGAGTAAACATTACACTTCTGACGATCATCACCCCAACAGAGTATGAATGCAGCTTGCATCGCTCTTAATTTGTCACGTTAACAATACACCTTTGACAATCAACTTATCAATCCTTGTCAATAGGATGATAGGTCCTCAAAATTGCTCAAATCGAAATCTTCCCCAGCAAGACACTAAGTCTTTAAAATCTTATTCAAATCACAAGTATCAAAATTCATCGTTTTTTGGTGATAAACTCACCTAGCAAGTTTCCCCAGCGATACACAAATTCCCAAAATCTTGTGCAAGTCACAAGTACACAAATTCCTATCACGTTAACACCACACCTCTGACAAATCAACTTATTAATCATCTTTAATAGGATGATAAGTCCTCAAAGTTGCTCCAATTGCAACACAAATTCCTGTCACGTTAACACCACACCTCTGACAAATCAACTTATCAATCCTCTTCAATAGGATGATAAGTCCACAAAGTTTCTCCGATCGCAACAAATTCTGTCACGTTAATATCACACCTCTGACAACCAATCAACTTATCAATCCTCTTCAACAGGAGGATAAGTACACAAAGTTGCTCCGATCGCAACAAATTCTGTCACGTTAATATCACACCTCCGATAACCAATCAACTTTCCAATCCTCTTCAATAGGAGGATAAGTGCACAAAGTTGCTCCGATCGTAATATTTTCCTGTCACGTTAATATCACACTTCTGACGACCAAATCAATTTGCCGACTTTCTTTAATAGAGCGATAAGCCCATAAAATACTGTTAGATTAACATCACACCTCTAACAGTTAAACCCTCTCCAATGAACTTGTTAATCCTTTTTCAACAAGAATATCAAGTTTTCATCATAAAATCCCCGGTGGATTAAAGATTTTCTGGAATATCCTAGTGATAATAAAGAAAATTTTTGAATTTCACTCTAAGTGAAAATTCATGCCAAGTTAATACTACGATAATAAAGAAAATTTTTGAATTTCACTCTAAGTGAAAATTCATGCCAAGTTAATACTACACCTCTGGCGCTTCCAACTTTCTTTTAGTGTTTCAAGTAACACAGGAAGAAACAGTGACAAGGTCTACGTATTCAATATTGTAGCCAGTGATTATCATTAAATTAATAATCTCTGAATCCGTACCTTGCATGTATGGGGAATTTTATCCTGAATCCTAAGTAGGGATAAGTCAACGCCTAATACGCGTTGCCGGTTAGTCTTTGACCGTAAGAAGGATAAAAACCCACGTATTCAACATCATGACAGGTCGTTATTAATAATGCCAGAATCCATGCCTTACATGCATGGGGGGCTTTATCTTGATCCCTAAATAGAGATAAATCTGTATTTAACACATGCTGTCGGGTAGCGTATTCCCGTGAAAATAGCAAAGCCCACATATTCAACATCGTGGCAGGTCATTATTAATAATGCTAAAATCCATGCCTTACATGTATGAGGGACTTTATCTCGATCCCTAATTAGAGATAAGCCTATACCTAACACGTGTTGCCAGTTCGTCTTTTCCTGTGAAAATGACAAAGTCTATGTATTTAAAATCATAGCATCAAGTCTAAGAGTGTTCATTCTTTTAGCACAATGTTACATGTGAAATGGATTCAAATAATTCACATGCTAGCCCGACTCAAACGGTAGTCGGTAAAGGCTTATCAAATCCGTTGATGGCTAAGGGTTTACTAAAAATCCTATGCATGTTTACAGGCTCATCAGCTTAATGGATGTGAGCCGAGACTTGAAACAGATGAGCTAAAGATAAGTCTCAAAGACTTAGTCAAAAAAGCATGAAAGCCACCTCCGTGTCTCAAGTCAAAACATCAAGGTCAGACCCGCGTTGCAAAAACCATAACACCGTGGTCCCGCATGACAAACCCCTTCAACCAAGATGTCTTTTAAACGAGTGCAGAGAATGACTCCTTTATGACAAGGAATCAATAGCTCCAAGATTAGAAATGAGATCCAAAGTATTCCGAAAATTCGTCTCAGTCAACCACGAACTTTCAAAAACTTTGGAGGGGGTTCTGTAGGCAGTCTAAAAATCACAACAGATAGCTGATCCCCATTAACCACCGATGATAGAAGTTACAATCCGACGACTTTCAGAAGGCTACAATTTGAAGACTTTTACTTAGAAGGTTACAATCTGACGATCTTTACAACAACTAATGAAAGCTCTAATTCAACAGCTTCACAATCAACATCGGGAGTTACAATCTGATGACACTCATATTTTCAAGGAGCCAAGACGAAGGTTACAAGGTGACAATCTTTGCAACGCTCTAGCAAAAGAGACTATAAATTAACGGTTTCTTCATATTAAAATGCAGATATCTCTCAAACCGGAAGAAAATTGGTGAAATGGAGGAAGCAAACTGAACCCTATGGGGTCAGTTTGGTCGGCTTTGTCTCATCGAGATAGCCAATTTATATATATAATTCGTCCCATTCCGACTTACGGTTTGAAAGTTATGACTTGTTCTTCGCAGCAAGTTATGTTCTGAAGTCCGTCTGTGAGACTACACTTCGCCTAAACATTGGACTTAGCGTGAAGCTCGCTGAGCCCGTCTGAGGCTCACCTCTGCATCCAAGATTCAAAATGCAGAGGTCATCCTTACGTTCTAAACTCAAAACACAGAGGTCGTGACCGCATTTGAGATTCAAAACGCAAAGGTCGTGGTTGTGTTCTAAACTCGAAACGCAGAGGTCGTGGCTACATTCCAGAGTCAAAACTTAGAGTTCATGGACTCAAAACGCAGAGTCCATGCAGAGCCCAACTCTACGTCTTAGGTCCAAAACGCAGAGTCCATGCAGAGCCCAACTCTGCATCTCAGGTCCAAAACGCAGAGTTCATACAGAGTCTAACTTTGCGTCTCAGGTCCAAAACGCAGAGTTCATCTCTGCGTCCCAACTCTGTGTCTCAGGTCCAAAACACAGAGTTCATCTCTACGTCCTAACTCTGTGTCTCAGGTCCAAAGCGCAGAGTTCATCTCTGCGTCCCAACTATGCATTTTAGATTTACAACGCAGCACGACCTATGCGTTCAGCCACCAAAATAAGCCCAACTCTGCGTTTTTAGTCTAAAAATGTAGAGTTCGGGCCATGAACGCTATTTTTCAGCGTTTAACTTGTTCAAAGCTCGAACTGAACGGTTTCTAAACCGTTTTCCCCACGATTTGAGGAGGTGTTTAAGGGGGCGGTTACACCCCATTCAGCCCCACTTAGGAGCGAATTAAGAGGACGGTTAGACCCCTTAATCCCCTATAATTATTGGCAAACCCAATGGAGTTCGGGCTGGATCTTTTGGCTCTGGGATTGATCCTTCTTTTTGGGCAGCAAAGAAGAGATCTTTGGCTGACTTTTTGGGGGAATTGCTGGAGCTTCCTGCAGCGACAAAGTTCCTTAGATCCTTCGGTCTTGGCTTGTCAAACCGATTTTTGGTTAAATCAACTCTTTTTCAAGAGATTAAACTCGTTCTGAGTTATCAACTCGTCAAGAGTTCTAAAACTTGCCACGTACGTTATCCGCAGCGTCGAATCGTGAGGAGAAGATATCGTTCTAGTGAATCAAGATGTTCGGATCATCAGTGGATAGAAAACTCGACGCGAGCATTCGAGGGAGGCATTTCATTGCCACTGTGAAGAACCCATAATTAAACAAAGGGGAGAGTCCAGATCATTTTCCTCTCTTTTATAATCAGGAAATCCAATTATAATTGAGATTAAGAGAATACAAATCAATTTTCCTTCATTTCTTTTTACTTCAAATTTTCCACCAACAGAGTTATATATAAAAACGTTTTCTTGAGTAGTAACTAGCTTCAATTAGATTATCTAAATTTATCAAGTAAATTTAGTTATTTACTGAATTTTTTAATTTGTCAAGTTGACCAAATTTTATGGGTATATTCACTACAAACCCTCACGAGACTACAACTCATCCACTAGGGTAACATAGGGGTTTAAAGGCTTGTTATTTGCACTAAATACAACCGCGATTCCTGCGAAAGTGAGTTTGGATTTTTCTTTTTCTTTCTTTGCTAGAGGACTAGCAAAAGTTTAGGTGTGGGGGTATTTGATATTCATATTTTATTATAATTTTATACCCTCATTATCTAATTTATATGAATAAATATATAACTAATAATTGTTATTATCTTTAATTACAGTTTAATTAAGAATAAAACCCAAGATCTCTTCTCTCAACAAAAACCCATGAATTAAATGAAGAACACAAGCAAGAACCAAAAAGCCCAAGCCCAGAATCAAGCCGAGTAGCTTGTAGAAGCCGGAGAAAATAAAAAAAATCAAATATGAAAAAAATGTATTCAAGATGGTTGGCCATAAAGAAACGACGATATCTCTCAATCCGGAAGGCGAAATTTAACATATAATATATGAAAATCGTCTATCTCGATGAGGCGAAACCATCTGTGAAGTTAAATTTTTGAAAATAGTGGGCATTGATAGTGGCATTAATGAGGGCATCGATGCCAGCATCGATGCTGGCATCAATGCCTGTATCGATGCCAACGTCAGTCTGTTACGAATCTAAGGCTAAAATTCAAGGTTTTTGGATAACATTTCAATCCAAAGGATCACATTCATTGATGTTTACTATAAATAGGGATAGAGAGTGAGGGGTTAGAGGTGTGGAAAATTTTGTAACTCTATTTGGAGAGGATGGTTACTCTTAATTGAGAAGACCTTCTAAAAAGTATAACATTTTGTTGCAATCAATAAAAGAATTTTTTTTCACCACTTTAAATTTTCTTCTCTTTGTTTGATGATGATGATGGAGATGAAGATCAATTTGAAGGTTTGCTTTTATTTTATTTTCTCTTTTTTTTATTTATTTTTAGTAATTTCTTTCTTATTGCTTGTTAGTTTAGATTTACATTCATGTCTTATATAGTAGATTTATTTTCTT
The DNA here is from genome assembly GCF_001876935.1 of Asparagus officinalis. Taxonomy (NCBI): domain Eukaryota; kingdom Viridiplantae; phylum Streptophyta; class Magnoliopsida; order Asparagales; family Asparagaceae; genus Asparagus; species Asparagus officinalis. Next base: position 69,340 of record NW_017972680.1, read on the forward strand.
GTCTTTATTTTATGCATTTTTAATTTATAGAGTAGATTTATTTTCTTGTATTTTTATTTTTTTGGCAATTTAGTTAGATTTATTTCTTGTTCATAATGTAAAGTTCCTTGTTCTTATTTCTTTTCTTTGTAATTAGTTCTTATTCTTTTCATTTCATTCATTGTTTTTATTTCTTAAGATGTGGAACTAATTCTTGTAGGAATCTTAAATTGCATGAAATTAGCTTTATTTCCTTTATATTGTATGAATTATTCTCTTATGCTTAAAATAATCATGTATAGGATAATCAACTAGAGAACTAATTGGTAGAAGAAGAATTTGATAATCTATACTTATCTTGAGTGGTTTGATAGGTTATGCTTATGAATTCTAGAATTATTATCTAGTTGTTGTTCTTGTCATGAATATTAATTTTGCTTAGATGATAATTTGATAGGTTATACTTTTCTTAAATAGTTTAATAGTCTATGCTTAATAAATCTAAAGTAAAATATGATAAAAAGAGAATAGTTCATATTTTGTAATTGAAATTAGCTAGTGGAATTCAATTCTAGATTTCTCATATCTTTAATTAAATCCTTCATCTTTTCTTTCTTGATTTTTCCTTAGTTCTTGATTTTCTATTATTTGTTTCTTGATTTTTATTTCCTTTAATTTTATTTCCTTATGTTTTCATCTATTCTTTTATCATATTCACTCTTCATTTCTATCATCTAAAATCTCATTTATTGACCTTTGCACATATTCACAACACTACTCGTATCTCTCCACAATCACAATTTTTTTCACTCCCAATTATCACACACAAAACATAAGAACCGAATCTAATTTTCTCTTACAATACACCTTCCTCGTGGGATCGATAACTCTTTATACTATAACTTGATTAGTTGTGCACTTGCAACTTTTGGTACTTGTTTATGCCGCATCACTTCCCCATTCCAACAGAACGTGGATGAGTTACAAAGTGAAGCGGCACCTTTAAAATAGCTGCCGATGCTCGTGAGAAGAAGGATAAGCGCTTCAGTGGGTCCGTGAAGCTCCCACATAACCAAAAATCTAAATAAAGGGTTGCATGCTGGGAGGAGCACACCATGTTGACGGAGTAAACCGGATTGGACTTGCGATATTTCTTTGGGGTTGCACTCGAAAGTCCAGTAAGTTGCTGAAACACATCCTAACTTCAATTCTGAAAGATTGAGAAATTCTCAAATAGGGATGACAGAAAAGCTTGAAGCTGTGAAGAGGATAAGGAAGGGAACAATGAAAAGAGGAAACTCCTCTGAGTCATTTTGTAATAGGACTCAAAGAAGAAGATGATGGTTCTTCTCGAAGAGTGATGGCCTATTTATAGGCAGTAGAGCCAATTAAGTGGCTGGGATCTGTTACGCGAATCCTTGAGTGGCAGATGGTCAAGAGGCATTGGAATCGAAGAGATGCATTCAATGCGTTCGTAATTAACGCTGATAGAGCAAGATTTGGAGGGGCGCATTAAGTATTAAATACTTATTATTATTCTAAAAAAGTGACGGATTCATGTGGATCAACAGCTCGGGAACTATTAGAGTCCAGTCGTCTTCATTTAATGAGATTAATTCTTATTCCATATTCCAAAACGACGAAGGTCACTACCTCAATTGAGTTCGAACTTCAAGACTCAGTTGAGACTAGTTTGAACCTCGTCTTTGAAGGCTAGAAGGACAAAGGTCACTACCTCGATTGAGTTCGAATATCGAGACTCAGTTGAGACCAGTTTGAACCTCATATTTGAAGGCCAAAAGGACGAAGCTAGATCACTACCTCGATTGAGTTCGAATTTCAAGACTTAGTTGAGACCAGTTTGAACCTCATCTTTGAAATCCAAAATGACGAAGGTCACTTTTCAACCAAAGTTCGATAACTCCGGGACTTAGTTGGAATCAGTCGAACCTCATCTTCAATTTCAAAATAGACGAAGGTCGTAATCTCAATCAAACTCTGATATCGAGGTTAAATTGAGATGCTCCGAACCTCATTCAATAACTCAGTCGAGATGTCGGCTTATGTCGATTAACACCGCTTCAAACCTCGTCTCAAAATACTAAGACTTGGTTGTTGACAGACATCTTGCAGTTTTTGAAGAAGTTCGCATCAGAATCATGGAGTTCGTCATGACGGTTTTTAAAAAAAATTCTAAATGTTAAGACTCATTAAGACAAGTCTTATGCATTGTGCGACTAATTAACCTTATTAAAGAAGAACCAAAAATGCACAAACGAGAAAGTTAACTGATAAAAGCACAAATGTATTGATAAAATATCATTACAAATGTTCAATAGTTTGGCGGATTTCCTCAGCAAGTTGGCTTATGGATTCTTGGTGTGCCGCTTCAACCTTAGCTATCACTTGCTTGTGTAGATCATCATCAGAAGGCACTTTCACATTACTTACGACATTACTTAGCCTCTCCAAATCATCAGACTCAACCTGAAGCAATGTTTGATGTTCTGCCTGCTGGGTTGCCAAAGTTTGCCGCCTTTCGGTTGTGCTCTTCAACTTATTCTCCGCTTCGGCCAGCTTAGCCTGGATGTCAGCAAGTGCAGCTCTATAAAATTCGACTAAGTGTTGCTGGTTGTGTTCAGTATCAGTGACCTTTTTGTTCTCACTGGACAATTTTTCGCTAACTTCCCCGAGCTCTTTGACCTTCTGCTTCTTCTCAAGCACTTTCAAGCTCAAACAGAGAATCATCCCTTTACCTCAAAAGCTGCATAACACGTTCTTCAGCTATAGGGAGGAAGGACTGATTGCGATGATCTTGCCACTTTTTGAAAAGGCTTTCAACCTTTACCAAATGCATCCAATAGGGCAGCATGACTATATCGCTAGTCAAGTTCTTAGTTCTGCATCACATGCAAAAGAGGTTCTAGCACCGCCTTAATCCCAGCAAAATCCTCGCCACGATCCAATGCCTGAGTATGCGATTCCCTTAGAATGGTGAGGAAATTATTCCGGACCATCGATACCCTAAATTCTTTTGACAAGTCAAAAAAGAAGAGGGTGTAACATGGGAAGGCACCACTTCCGACTGGCCAGTAGACGTAGCTGTTATTTCTGACAAAGTGAACATAATGGTTGTCGCTATGGTTGTCAGGGCATCGACAACGGTTGCAGGAGTGGCAACGATAATAGCAGGAGTAGCAGCAAACATGGTTGATGCTGGAGTTGGAATTTCCATTGAGGCAATAGAGCTGTCGGGTGTAACGTTCGTAGTCATTTCAGCCTCGGCTCTGGAAGCTATGTCCAAAGCAACTTTGGTTCCAGCAGTTGTTTCGAGAGCAACATTTGTATTCGTAACTGCTCTGGTTTCAATAGTTGCGCTTGGAGCAACCTCAACTTTGGTTGGAATAATAGGGGTAACGGGAGCATCCTTAGCAGTTACACTTGGTTCAGAGGGCGGTGTCATACGGAGTCAAGATAGTAGAATGTCATCCTCAGACTCTAACTCCGTGTCAACTCCAATTGGTTCGACAGGAGGAGGGATCATCACTGGAGCTCCTCACCTTGGCTCATTGCAACACGTTTGAATTATCACAATAACCTCGATCCCTTGGACTTTTCTCCCACTTGCCTCGAAGCTTTAGCTCCTTCCACTTGTTCTGCAGAAGGAATGTCGGAGGTTAAACATCAATAAAGTAAAGCTTACGATAAGTTAAGACTAGCGTACCGGTGGGTCCCATGGCAGGGTTGGGTTCCCTAAGATAGCTTCAGTCGATTAAAAAGGGGAGAGTCTACTCTTAGAGGCCTCTAATACAAGGAGTGAGCTTGCTACATAACCTACTCGTCTACCCATCCTTTGTTCTGCTAATCTTCTAATAGACCGACGAGCCGGTCGATCCGCCATTTCATTAACACCGTAGATAACTTATTCATACCTCTGTGATCCTAAGTCGTCCCTGGTGATCCTCCCCGGTGGTAATGAGGTAATTACTCCTGTATTCATCAACACGCAGAGATCTCGGAAGTGTGCTATCATCTAGAGCTGCATCCACCTCTTCTTGAGTCTCATGAGGACTAGAAGGTCGGGATTCTCAGCATAGACATTTTCCTCGGCATATAAGAATTCTTTGAGTCCCGGTATGCGACTCCTATTAGAAGTGTTCCCGGATCTGTGACGGCACCGAATGAAGCATAGTCCTGATGAGTTAATGTTGAAGTTTGGGATCATTGCATTTACCATGCAATGCCACTTGCAATAAGCAAGTGTTGTTCGGGGCTGAGGATCATAGTGTGGGAGTGAGAAGCAAAAGCCTGTGCCTTCGACGATGGTCTAATACCAAGTCCTTGCTCCGATAATTAGACAACAACCATCAGATTATAACTGGGTGTTGTGTTTGCCAATGTACAATTGGTCATAACCAAACTGGTGGGCAAAGCGGCAAGGCAAATAGGGCTCAAATACACACACACGACCGAATCGATAAATGAGATACCTGGGACGAATGTTCAGGAGCCACATGAAGCAACCAAGTGACAGGGAAGTGTAGCCCTGACCATTTGATTCGTCTACTACAGGTTGGTCGTAATTGGTCCCTAGAAAATGAGGAAAACACTGGTTGAAAGAAAATTGTTTATGATCCCGGAGAATACGTCTCACCAAGGCCATATAATGTTTACTCCAATCTGAGTTTTCTAATCTCTGCATGAAAGGAGTAACCTGTCCCTCTACACGAGCAAAAGGCGCGCTCATAAGTGTGGGACAGTGCATGACGAACGACACCATGAGAAAAGTGTAGGGTAATTCTACTTTTGGGTTCTCAGCACCGTGAAAAAAGCGTAACATAAGCGCCACAATCCCTAATGAATACATGCGATCATGGTAGACAGAAGAGCATATTAACGACCGTACGCTAAACAAATAGCCAGAAATACCACCTTTACTGGTAATACATAAAAACTGCCGGAAGGAACAATAACATGCTTGAGCCATAATATGAGATATCTTGCCAGTAAGGCTTTGGAAGAAATCGGCTCCCCACTTTGAAAAAAGTAACTGTCAAACATCATGCCTGCTGGGTAACCATGATCATCTGAAGATGTTACATAAGACATGGGTAGATTAGCAAGTATGCATCGAGATAGTTCGCCCGCCTCACAAGGACCCAGTGGTACTATAGGGCCCTTCTTATGATTCAAGTTATGGAAAAGGTAATGTGCCCAGATTTTATGGCTGAGGAGCTTTTCACCTTTCTTATCACCCCGTCCTTCCATGTTCGTGCCAATGTAGTAATGGCACATCACTTCCCAGAAGGTTTCAACCACTTGAGGGTGTTTCTTCTCTAATTCGGTCAACTCCTTGTACCCCAGGACATTCCTCATAAGGATCTCTTTCGTATGGCAACCGGGAGACTTCAGCCATCTCATGAAGAGAAATTCCCAGTTCACCATTTGGAGTGAAGAAGGTAAGGGTGTTAAGATTAAATAGCTCCAACACACCAAAGAACTGGTGAGAGTTATTCCTCAACCCGAGTTGCATCGACCTGATGGGCGAATAAAGCCCAAATCTCTGTAGATCCCCTTGATTCTCCTGTAAGATGTATTCGGTAACACGAGGCCACCACTGGGAAGGACTCCAATGAGACCATCCAGGAGTCCTAAAGTCCTTAGCGGGAAATTGCCCTTTAATTTAAAGAAAGCCGGTCGAAAGTGTTAGCTTTTCGACTGTTTCACCGACAGACAATTCTCTCTGGAATAATCACGGGTGCAATCCGGTGATGTAGCGACTGCTACTGTCTATCTTGGCACCGCTTCTAGAGAAATGGCCATATATTACCTTATCTTGTGTTGGAGTTAAGTCCTAATCCATTTTCCTAGGGGCAGAAACAATCTTAAAGGCAGTGAAAGAACGGTCGCGTTCCATCTAAGGCAAGAACATACGACACCCATTAACAGTCCTAAGCTATTGATAGGTGCCCAATTCCAATATGACTAGATCCTCTGAAGAGTCTCCAAACAGAAAAGTAGGTTTTACGATGTAATCATGGTCAACTGATTCCAAGGGAGCATCCGTGATCAAACGCCTAAAGGTGGAAATCGAAGGCTCAAAAAGAAGTTGAAGTTCTTCTTGTCCTTGATCCCCGAACATAGGGATGTTTTCAAGGGAGGAATAGTGTAAATCATATTCCATCACTTGAGTACCATCTGCTCCGAAAGCACGATGTTGGGAAATTGGAACAGAGGGATGCAAAACTACACAAGTGACAAATGAAGTTAGTCCAGAGGATGAGTTGTGGCCCAATGATACGAAGGTCACTCTAACAACAAACGTCGTTAAATAGACAAATCTCGTCTAATAACGAACTTCATTAGATAGACGAACCTCATCTAACAACGAAGTTCGAGCTTTGTTAGTTGAACTCACTTTATATGTTGGATGAACCTTGTCAGTAAACACAAAGTTTGTCAATTTAACGAACGTCGTCAGGGAAGACGAAGTTCTTTGGTCAAACGAAAGCTCGTTTGACAGACATTAAGGATGAACCTCATTAGAATAGCCAACACAATTGGACATATGGAGTTCAATCAGCAAACAAGGTTCGTCAGAAAAAGACAAAATATGTCAAGACGACGAACTTCGTCAAATCAAAAGACTTCATCTTTCAAATGAATTTCATCTCAGAAAGAGAGAAACTGTTCATCTCCCTCAAGAAAACCCAAGTCTAAAATAGACATAGTTCATTTGTGTTGAAGCACAGATCTTGTGTTCAGAACTATTACCTGAGAAAGTGGGTGAAGCTACGGAATCATTTGAAGGACCGACGACCTTCTTGCCTTTGCCTTTGTTTACAAAGGTTTTAGGAGCCATTGGTCTCGGATTGGAAGCTCTCTAAGAAGAAAAGTTCAGAATTTGGAAGATGAAGGGTTTTGATAACTTAAGCGAGCAGAAGAAGAAAGGACTCTTCATATGATGAAGCCATATATATAGAGGCGGGAGAAATCAAATCAAGGACCGAGATCTTCGATTGAGATCGTTGGATGAATCTCTTTCCCAACGAGATCTGCATGGCGAGATCCATGCAGGAGATCTCAAGGCACAAGCTAGCAGCCACATGTCGGGTCTGGAAAATGTGCGTAACAGTTACTGTTGATAAGGCTGAAAGGTGTTATATAGGCGTGAGTCTGACAATACTCATATAGAAAGATGAAGGTCAGCCAATTACCAAACTTTGTGGAGAAGCTTACAGAAGCATTGAACTGTGAACAATGAGGCTAAGTTCATCCTAACAGGATTCAAAGTATTTCAGACTCCAAACAACCCAATTCAAGTCTGAAACTTTGAAGGGGTTTTTGTAGGCATTAAAAAATGCCAAACCATAAGATATGACGAAGGTCGTAATAGGGACGAATTTCATCTTGGTCGAAGAGAAGACTCATCACCTAGTGAGGAGCCATATTAGAAATGAGGTTCGAAGCTAGTCGTTGGATACAAGGTTCGAAGCTCGTCGTTGGATATGAGGTTCGAAGCTCATCATTAGATACGAGGTTCGGAGCTCATCACTAGACATCAAGCTCATTAGTGAAGATGGCACTCGTCAAAAGGAAACTCACAAGACTGGCTACGCAGTTGGACTCAGCTGTTAAAGATGAAGTTCGTTAGTGAATACGAAGCTCGTCAGATGACGTTAGTGAAGACAGATTCGCTATACTACAAATTTGGCCTTAGCAGACGAACCTCGCTGTATATTGAGGCTCGTACAATCAGATGGACCTCGCCATACAGCAAGGCTCATCATCCGTAGAAAATCTAGATGCTACGAATTTGAAGACTTAGTTAGCCATTTGGGCTAAACTCTAGGAGCACGTTACGCCCTATTAACTAATGTGGGCTGAATTAGAGGAGGTAGTTACGCACTCTACCCACAATTTTAGCACGTCAGTTACGTGCTGAAACTCTATAAATAGCCATGAGCTGCTATGAAGAAGGGACTTTTTTGGGAACTTCTGGAGGAGTTTTGGTGATCGCTTGAAGAGAGATTAGTGTCTGCATTCTCGTGATCTAAGCCACCATCATAAGCTTTTGTGATCTTAATCTGATCATTAATGGAAAGCAATCTCAGTTTAAGCATCGGGAGAAGCATCCTTTCGCTACCAAGAACCCACTTTTAAACAAAAGAGAAGTCAAATTAATCTTCTCTTCCTCTGCAATCGAGAGAGAGTGGGCGATTGTAAGGGATTCATACCAAGCGATCAAACCCATTCTTAAAATAAAAAATCAATCAAACTTCAATTTTTCGACCCTACATTATCCACATTCTTCTCTTCCCTATCTACATTCTCCTCATCTTTCCTATCTACATTCTCCTCTTCCTTATATACATTCTTCTCTTTATTATCCATATTCTCCTCTTCTCTATCTACATCCTCCTTATCTTCCCTATCTACATTCTCCTCATCTTCTTGCATGATGGGGTCTTCTTTTTGTACTATGATTGATTTGAAATGCTGTTCCTCCTCAGCTACTTGTGGCTTCAACTTAACATACTCCAACTAGAACTAACATGACTTCAAGTAGACATAGTGAGAACAACAAATATGATTAGCATGAATTAGGTGAGGTTTAACATCGTGTAAAGTTAGAACTAACATGATATGAAAATAGAACTAACACGACTCTAATTAGAACTAATACAACTGCAAATAGACCTAACATGAATACAATTATAACTAACATGCTATAAATTAGAACTAACACAACTGTAAATAGAACTAATATGAATACAACTAACACTAACATGATATAAATTAGAACTAACACAACTGCAAATAGAGCTAACACAAATACAACTAGAACTAACATTATATAAATTAGAACTAACAAGATATAATGTAGAACTAACATGAAGCCAATTAGAACTAACATGAGCTACAATAGAACTAACATGACTCCAATTAGAACTAACATGAAGCCAATTAGAACTAACATGAGCTACAATAGAACTAACATGACTCCAATTAGAACTAACGTGACCTCTATTAGAACTAACAACTAACATGAGCTACAATAGAACTAACATGACTCCAATTAGAACTAACGTGACCTCTATTAGAACTAACATGAACATTAAATAGAACTAGTACTAGCTGGAAATAGAACTAATATGATCTGTGATAGAACTAACATGACTCCAATTAGAACTAACACAACTGCACATAGAACTAACATGAATACAATTAGAACTAACATGGTATGAATTAGAACTAACGTGACCTAATTAGAACTATCACGACTGCTACAATAACTAACATGAATGCAACTAGAACTAATATGGTATAAATTAGAACTAACATGACTCCAATTAGAACTAATGTGACACAGTTAGAAATAACACGACTGCAACTAGGACTAACATGAATGCAACTAAAACTAACATGAGTGCAGCTAGAACTAACATGATATAAATTAGAACTAACATGAATGCAACTAAAACTAACATGAGTCTAGCTAGAACTAACATGATATAAATTAGAACTAACATGACTCCAATTAGAACTAGAATGAACCAAAGTAAAACGTGGAACTTACACATAATTGTGGCAGGCAACCTGGAACATATGTAACCCCTACCTTCTTCTTGCCCTCTAAAGCAACTCCGATGCCTCTAATAATTTTTGCATGAAAAAATTGAGCCCATGCAACTCCTTTTGATACGAGTTGTCGTGCGAGCACTCTTGATCGCAGAATTATCAAGAGTGGTATGAAGAAAATGTCAGAAGAACACAAGAATATAATTTGGGCGAAGGAAAATACCTTCTCTAGATTATGAGAATCAATTGGATTACAAATCTCTCTCACAATCTCTCTAGATCAAAGAACAACCTCCCTAATCTCCTCTCTGATTACAATCTCAGTAATAAACCCTAGAAAAGTCATGTTTCTATTTATATCAAATAAAAATCCTAAACAGTGCAGGAAAACAAGCCTAGGCCCAAAACCCGTCTCGCGGTCGACCGCAGAGCCTATCGCGATCGATCGCGATCAACACCTGAGACTAAAAATCCATTACAGGGCTTTGGCGGTCGACCGTTGAACCCATCGCGGTCGACCGTGAAACAATTCAACCAGATCCCCTGAGCTGTGCACGTTCGCGGTCGACCGCAGAGCCATGCGCGGTCGACCATGAAACAGTAAAAATGTGTTTCCTGTCTTTTGACGAATCCTTTGACCTCGCCGCCTCTAACGACTTTGTCCATGACTCCTCTATACTATTCTCAAGATATCATGAGAATCACTATCCTTAAGTTTCTATGAGGATCACTAAGCTCCCGAAGAGAAGATACACCCATATCATGGGTCCCCCCTTTAGGAACTTGAAGTCCGTTCAAGTTAGAACTTCAGCTGAGGGGATTCGCAAACCCCTCCTTCTCTGTTGAACCACTTAGCCTTGCTAGGAACCTGACCTTAACATCCAATGAGAAACGACTCCTTCGTCCCCCACATCGTCGTGGTCGTCTTCCGCTCTAATATGCAATCCTCTTTCAGCGGCTCCTCTCTATCGAACCACAAGTCTTCAACATGCGGTAAGATCGTCTCGTCGTCACCTTCATCATCCAACAATGGAGGCTCGAACAACTTCAAATACTCGGCATTGATCACCGAATACATGCCTAAGTAAGGCGGCAAATCCAGTCTGAAAGCGTTGTCGCCAATCTGATCGAGAATCCGAAACGGACCATAACGAATAGGCTTCAACTTCTTCCCTAGCGTTGTCGCCAATCTGATCGAGAATCCGAAACGGACCATAACGAATAGGCTTCAACTTCTTCCCTTCCCCTTTTAACCTCTCCTTACTCAATTTCAGCCACACCATATCGTCTTTACCAAAGTTACAAGGAACCCGATGTTGATCATGCTTCGCCTTGTACTTAGCTTGTGATTTCTTCAATTGAGCTTCAACCGCGGCATAAATGTTGGCAATCTTCTCTCGAAATCACTGAGCACGTTGGCTTTCACTCCCCTCCTTGCCGTCAATAGTAGCTTCACATGAAAATATAAAATCAAACGGACTTGGTGGTAAGAATCCATAACACGTCTCAAACGGTGACATTCCCAAAGATCCGTAGATAGCCCGATTAAAAGCAAACTGCAAATATAGTAAACTCTCATCCCAAGTCTTGGGATACCTAGAATTGTATCCTCTCAACATGTGCACCATAGTCCGATTGACTACCTCCGTTTGCTCGTCTGTTTGTGGATGAAAGATCGTGCTCTTCTTCAATTTAGTGTCCATCAAACTCCACAAAGAATTCCAAAAATACCTGAGAAACCGGCTATCCCGATCCGAAATAATCGAACTCGGCAACCCGAAGTGCTTCCACACATGCTCAAAGAACAACTGCGCTGCACCCGCTCCCGTCACGGTCTTCTTACAAGGAATCAAGATCACCATCTTGCTGAACCAGTCCACCACAACATACAAATAGTCATGCCCACGCTTGGTAGTCGGCAACCCTCCTAGAAAATCCATAGAAATGCTCTCCCACGGCCTAGAAGGAACCGGTAGTGGTAGGTACAATCCCCTCTTCCTGTTAGAAGGCTTCAAAATACAGCATAACTTACACCCTCCAACATACTTGGTCACATCCTCAAGCATCCGTGGCCAAAACACATGTCGCCGTAGATTGAGAAGCGTCTTCTGAATCCTAAAATGCCCTTGCACACGTGAGGTATGTGCTTCCCGAATCCACTGGAACTTATACCATCCTCCGGAATGCATAGTGATGTCCCACGATACAACAAGCCATCCTCTCTAAGTGCATACTCCCCCTTCCTACCATCCTTTGCCTGCTCGAACACACTATCGAAGTCTCTACTAGATGCGTACAGCTGTACATACTCCAATGGAACCAAGGGCTGAATGCACGTCGCCACCAATAAAGCCCTTACCGGCGGACGAGATAACATATCGGCCAACTTGTTTATTGCCCCCTTCTTGTACCTAATAATGATGTTGAAAGCCATCAAATAAGACATCCACTTCATGTGTCGTGCCTATAATGATGTTGAAAGCCATCAAATAAGACATCCACTTCATGTGTCGTGCCTGCTGTAGCTTCGTCTGGGCATGTAAGAACTCCAACGGCTTGTGATCCGAGTGCACAACCACCTCCTTCCCCAACAAGTACACCCTCCAATGCTTAATTGCTTGATACAGTGCATAGAACTCCTTGTTGTAGGTCGGGTAGTTCGCAATGACACCCGAAAATATCTCAGAATGATATTCCACTAGCTTCCTATCCTGAATTAATATCGCGCCCATCACATAACTAGACGCGTCAGTCTCCACCTCGAAAGTCCGCTGTAAATTCGGCAATGCTAACACCAGTGCTTCCGAGATCTTCCTCTTTAGCAACTGAAAAGCCTCCTCATGCGTCCTCCCCACTCGAACTGAACCTTAGCCTTTGTGAGGTCATGTAATGGTGACACATAAGTCAAAAAATATCGACTGAACTTGCGTAAATACTAGCAAGCCCCCATGAAGCTTCTCACCTCAGTCACTATCTTCGGCGTCGGCCACTTCGTGATCACCGCCACCTTGCCCGGATCTATCCTCCTCTAGCCCTTCCCCACGATGAAGCTGAGATACACCAACTCGTCCTTCCCAAACTCACACTTGTTCCCGTTGAGCTTCAGCTGTTCGTCCTGCAACACTCCAAACACCTTCTCCACATAAAGAAGATGCTCCTCCCAGGTCCTGCTATATACCAAAATATCATCTAGGTACACAATCACAAAATCCTTAATGAAAGGTCGCAACAAATCATTTATGAGCCTCATAAAAGTCGCCGGAGCATTGCATAACCCAAACGACATAACCAACCACTCGAACAGGCCCTACTTGGTCTTGAACGCCGTCTTCCAAGTGTCTTCCTCCCGAATCCTCACCTGATGATAGCCAGACTTCAGATCCAACTTCGTGAAGAACCTCACTCCCTCTAACTGGTCCATAAGATCATCGATCCGTGATAGTGGGTAACGATTCTTGATCGTTATCTTGTTGAGCGCCCGGTAATCCACGCACATGCGCCAACCTCCATCCTTTTTGGGCACCAATAATACTGGCGACCCACAAGGTGAACAACTCGGCACTATCACTCCCGTCTCCAAGAGCTCCTGAACCTGCTTCTTGATCTCCTCGGACTCCTGTACTGATGTGCGGTATATGCCTATGTTTGGCAAGGAACTCTCGCCGGTCAACATAATCTCATGCTCTACACCTCGACGTGGTAGTAGTCCTATGATCTCCGAAAACAAGTCCGCATACTTATCCTTCAACCTAACAAGATCTCCCTCCTGAAGCTTGCTTAAGGTAGACACATATCCTACTCAGCTGCTCTTCATAAGGCCGAATGAACAACAAAACAAACTTCCTGACCGCATTCACCAACCTCTTAGCCTGAGTCACCATCACCAAGCTCATCTCCTACGGAAGAGATGGCGAACGAAAAAATGAATTGCGCGCCATCCTTGGTGAATGTATACTTTTGGGCCCACCGATCATATACCACATGTCTATCACATAAGTAAGGATTGCCCAAAATAACTTGGCAAACATCCTATTGAACCACGTCGCATGTGACTTTGTCAATATACGACTCATGGAGTGCAAATCTGAACGTACACTGGTTCACCACACTCAATCCCGCCTCCTTCTGAATCTACACTAATGGATAGGGCTTCAGATGCTTCACCGTCTTCAATCCCAGCTTCTGTACTAATGCCTTAGATATCAGATTCTTCTGGCTTCTTGTATCTATAATAGCATCCACCAAACTGGTCTTGATCAGCAACTTCAGAACAAAGAGCTGCTCTCTCGAGTCGTCGTCTCCTTTAGTGGCATGCTTCCCCGCCATAAGGTTGAGACTTGATGCGGCATAAACATGTACCAAAAATATTACAAGTGCACAACCGTGTCAAGTTATAGTATAAAGATATCGATCCCACGAGGAAGGTGTTTTGTAGGAGAAAATATAAAATTGGTTCTTATGTTGTGTGCGTGACAAATAGGAGTGATGAGTGAATGTGATTGTGGAGAGATAATGAGAGTGAAAGTGATAGTGTGTAAATTAATGTTTTTGAGAGTGGATGTAAGTAAAAAAAAATGTGATCAATAAGGCAAGAAGGAAGAATGAATAAAATCGAGAAACAAATAAAAATCAAGAATGTAAAGATAGTGGATTCAATTAAAGATATGGGTAATCTAGAATTGAATCAACTTCTTAGAAAAAGGTGATTCCCTAGAGGGTTCTAGCCTAAAGGCGAATCAAAGAAAGTAAAAATAAACAAAAAGAAAAACTAAACCCAAGAGGGTTCTAGCCTTAAGGTGAATAGTATAAGAAATTAAAATCTAACTACAAAATAAATTACAAAATCTAAACTACAAAATAAATTGCAAGAATTAAATACAAGAAAATAAATCTACTCTATAAGCATAAAATAAATCTAATCAATGAGCATGAAATAAATCTAAGACAAGAGGGTTCTAGCCTCTTGGCTATTTAAACAAGAAAATAAAATGTAATTACAAGCATAGAAATAAATTTAAACTAATAAGCAATAAAAGAGAAATAAGAAAAACAAACCTTTAAATTAATCTCCATCTTCATCTTCATCTTCATCATCCAACAAAGAGAAGAAGAGAAAAATTTAAAGTGGTGAAAAAATTATTATTATTAATTGCAACAAAAGTTACAATTTTGGAAGGCCATCTCAATTAAGAGTAGCTCTCCTCTCCAAAAGGAGTTACAAAAATTTTCACACCTCTAACCCCTCACTCTCAACCCTTATTTATAGTAAACATCAGTGAATGAGAGCCCTTGGATCAAACTTGAGCCCCAAGAATGCAATTTCGGCTGTTGATGCAATCTGGAAGACTTCGCATCGATACAGGCATCGATGCCCACATCGATGCTTCAATAAGAATTCTGACTTCACGGTTGGCTTCGTCTCGTCGAGATAGGTGATTTTTATATATTATATGATAAATTCCACCTTCCGGATTGGGAGATATCGTCGTTTCTTTGTGGCCAACTATCTTGATACATTTTTTTTCATATTTAATTTTTTTATTTTCTTCGGCTTCTACAGGCTACTCGGCTTGATTTTGGACTTGGGCTTTTTGACTCTTGCTTGTGTTCTTCATTTAATTCATGCATTTTTGTTGAGATAAGAGATCTTGAGCTTTATTCTTCACTAACCTGCAATTAAAGATAAAAAACAATTATTAGTGGTATATTTATTCATTAAAAATAGATAATAAGGATATAAAATTGTAATAAAATATGATTATTAAATATCCCCACACCTAAACTTTTGCTAGTCCTCTAGCAAAGAAAAAAAGGAAAATCCTAACTCACTTTCGTAGGAATCGCGGTTGTATTTAGCGTATACAACAAGCCTTTAAACCCCTACTAACTCACTTTCGTAGGAATCGCGGTTGTATTTAGCGTATACAACAAGCCTTTAAACCCCTAGGTTACTCTAGTGGACGAGTTGTAGTCTCGTGAGGGTTTGCAGTGAATATACCCAAGTCTCGTGAGGGTTTGTAGTGAATATACCCACAAAATTTGGTCAACTTGCCAAATTAAAGAAGTTAGTAAATAACTAAATTTACTTGATAATTAAAGCTAGTTTTTACTCAAGAAAACATTTTTATATATAACTCTAAGGTAAATTTCGTAGAAAACTTCTCATTATAGCAATACAAAACCAAGCCAAACTTAGAAATTTAATTTAAAAGTTTTGAAAAGAACATGCTAACTCTTTGTTTAAAATAATATTTAAGTTGCTTGATCTAAAATATTTTCCAAGACCATATATACATATATAACTATATATAAAATATTTATTTTATTTTATTGTATGTATATTTTGAAAATATGTAAATCAAGACACTTTGAAAAAATTATTTTTAACTCTAAGTTAAGCATGCAAAAATTTTATTATTTTAAATAAAATTCCAAGTTAAGGCT
The DNA here is from genome assembly GCF_001876935.1 of Asparagus officinalis. Classification (NCBI taxonomy): domain Eukaryota; kingdom Viridiplantae; phylum Streptophyta; class Magnoliopsida; order Asparagales; family Asparagaceae; genus Asparagus; species Asparagus officinalis. The sequence goes on from NW_017972680.1 coordinate 85,345, forward strand.
TAAGTAAAGTATACTACTTTGAAAATCATTTCTTAAGAAATTTATTTAGAGTTATCATAAAAGGTGAACTTAAGTAAATAACTAATTAGGGATTAGAAAATTTCAAATTTATCAAATAAATCAATTATTACATAACTCTATCAATTTGGCAAGTGACGATATTTTTATAATTTTTTTAAGGAAAAGAAAAAAATAACAAAAATGCACTAAAATTGTAAAATGAAGAGAAAAAAATAACTAATTCCCACCCCCACACCTAAATTTTGCATTGTCCTCAATGCAAACTCTATGATGCTTAAAGCAGATAAGAAGTGAAGCACTTACATTTGGTCGGCTGATAAAAATCTGCAATTACCTTTGGTCTGAGGAGGATGGAATCAAAATTTTATTATTCTCTTCTTTTTTTTCTTTTTTCTGTTTTTTTCTTTTTCTTTTTCCTTTGCAACTGAACAAGAAACTCTCAAATGAGAGAAGAATAAATTCTTTTTATTATTCTGAAATAAACAAAATAAACAATGTAGAATGAAATATTCAACATGAAGAGTTCCTGTTCTACATTGAATCCTACCTTACTGTTGAAAATTCTTCCCCGGATTTTAAACAAATTCAGAATGATATAATTAATAATGTGAATTTCCAAGCATTTCGGGGTGTTCAGTAATTTTTGCAACAAGGTAAGGTATGTATTATTGGTGTCATGCATTTTGTATTTCTTAATGAACTTAGACTCTTGTACTGTGAAGTTTTGTTTTCTAACAACCAATTCTTCTGTGAAGTTTTGAAAATTTGGTTGTTGATTATTCTCCAAGAATCTAAGTTCATCAAGAAAGAGTTCTTCAAAATTTAATTCAAAGCAGCAAATGTTTAACACAGTTTTATTATTCTCAAGGACCTGATCTGCTTCTTCTAAAAACTCTAACTCTTCATCAAAAATTTCCTCAAAACTTAAATCACACTCTTCTTCTTCTTCTTCTGATCTTTCCTGAATGTAGTTTATTTCTAGAGGCTGATTATTTGGTTGGTCCCCTGGATTAAAAATGTTGAGATCAGCAGTCAAATTCCCAAAGGACAGCTTCATTTGACCAGTTCTACAGTTGATGAGAGCATTAGAAGTGGCTAAGAACGGTCGTCCTAAGATAACAGGTGTCTGTCCTTTTGGATTGGAAACAGGCTGTGTTTCCAAGACTACAAAATCTACTAGAAAAATAAAATCTCCAACCTTAATCAGAACATCCTCTAACTCACCCATAGGGACCTTGATAGATCTATCAGCCAATTGTAAGGTGCATTTGGTTGGGTACAGTACACCTAGACCTAATTACTGGTAGACTGAATATGGAAGCAAATTGACACTGGCCCCTAAGTCTAAAAGCGCCTTATCAATGTGAGTATTCCCAATGATACATGAAATGATGGGGGAACCTGGATCTTTACGTTTCAAAGGTATGGGATTTGATAGCATTTTACTGATATTGGCGGCTAAAAAGACTTTCTTTGGAACATTTATTCTCCTCTTCTTAGTGCACAATTCTTTTAAAAATTTAGCATAAGATGGAATTTGTTCAATTACATCTAAGAGAGGAATGTTGACCTTAACCTGCTTGAATGTCTCTAGGATTTTCTCCTCCTGAGGAGAGTGTTTCCTAGACCTGAGTCTATCTGGAAAGGGAGCAACCGATCTAAATCTATCAAAAGCAGGCTCAAGTTCGGGTTCAGGTTCTTGGTCATCTGAGGGGAGTGATTGTTGAATAGATTCATCAGAAGGAGAAGGAATTTGTACAGGATCAAGAGTTTGACTTGGAGGAGTTCTCACTTGATTATCAACCTGTCTACCTGACCGAAGTGAATGGATTGCATTCACTTGAGCTTCATAGGATGAACTGCATCCTGTGTTATTAGGGTTGACCACGGGTTGAGGCATAAACATGTACCAAAAAGGTTGCAAGTGCACAACCGTGTCAAGTTATAGTATTTAAGATATCGATCCCACGAGGAAGGTGTTTTGTAGGAGAAAATATGAAATCGGTTCTTATGTTGTGTGCGTGACAAATAGGAGTGATATGGATGTGATTGTGGAAAGAGAGAGAGTGGAAGTGATAGTGTGTAAATCGGCACGAGATATAAGTGAGAGTGGATGTGACAAAGAATGAATATGATCAATAAGGCAAGAAGGAAAAAGAAAATAAAAATCAAGAATAAAAGAAAATAAAATTCAAGAATAAAAGAAAATGCAAGAAATTAAAGATGGTGGATTCAATTATAGATATGGGTAATCTACAATTGAACCCACTTCTTAGAAAAGGGTGATTCCCTAGAGGGTTCTAGCCTAAAGGCGAATCAAACAAAATAAAAATAAACAAAAAGAAAAACTAAACCCAAGAGGGTTCTAGCCTCAAGGTGAATAGTATAAGAAATTAAAATCTAACTACAAAATAAAGTGCAAAATCTAAACTACAAAATAAAATTGCAAGAATTAAATGCAAGAAAATAAATCTACTCTATAAGCATGAAATAAATCTAATCTATAAGCATGAAATAAATCTAAGGCAAGAGGGTTCTAGCCTCTTGGCTATTTAACAAGAAAATAAAATCTAAACTACAAGCATAGAAATAAATCTACACTAATAAGCAATAAAAAGGAAATAAAAGAGAAAAAGGAAAGAAAATGCAAACCTCTAAATAATTCTTCATCTCCATCTTCATCATCCAACAAAGAGAAGAAATATTTAAAGTGGTGAAAAAATTATTATTATTAATTGCAACTAAAGTTACAATTTTGGAAGGCCTTCTCAATTAAGAGTAGCCCTCCTCTCCAAAAGGAGTTTACAAAATTTTCACACCTCTAACCCCTCACTCTCTACCCCTATTTATAGTAAACATCAGTGAATGAGAGCCATTGGATCAAACTTGAGCCCCAAGACAAGCAAAATCAGCCATTGACGCGCGCTACAGTAATCTGGCATCGATGCAGGCATCGATGCAGGTATCGATGCCAGCATCGATGCCCACATCGATACCCACTATATCCAAATTCTGATTTCACGAATAGCTTCGTCTCGTCGAGATAGGCGATTTTCATATATTATATGTTAAATTCCGCCTTCCGGATTGAGAGATATCGTC
>NW_017972681.1:0-15469 GCF_001876935.1 Asparagus officinalis
ATCACCAAAAACACCACCTCCTCCTTCGTCGTCCGCCTGAACCCAATCCCGCCTCCGCGTCCTCCTCCCTCAACACCGCACACCCAAGCTCCGACCCGAGCTCCGTCGAGGCCGCCGCAGCCGCACCAGACCCCAGCTCGCTTCCTCTCCGAACCCAGCTCCAGTCCACCCGCCGGCCCCTTCTCTCTCTCCCTCGTTTCTCTCTCTTCTCCTCCCCGTAAAACGACGCCCACCGTCCAACTGGCATTCGCGTTCGCCCCTCGATCCACCGCGCTCCACCTCCGACCACCAGACCCGAGTCCACGCTCAGGCCGACCTCCTCCGAGGTCACCGCCTCACAGCGAGCGCGTCGGCCCTCAGAATCCACCCGAGCTCCGGTTACACCCTCCAAGCCTCATAGCTCCCTCTCCTCATTTCCCGCCACGTACGGCAGTCCACAGCCCGCTTCATCCTCAAGCCGCATCATGCCTCGCAGCCTGACTGCCGTCCGCCCCCTTGACAGCGCAGCTAGACGCCTGCCCCAGATCCGACCGCCTCAGCCCTCTGAACCACCCTGCGCCACCCACCCGGCGGCGCCCTCAGGCCACGCCTTGCCTCGTCGTGACCCCACTCGCCGCCCGACCTCCTCTCTCGTCAACCTCCAGTCACTACCCCCATCGTCGTACCGAGCCCTCGCTGAGATCCAGCGTTGTCGCCGCCTTCAAGCCGTCGTCGGACAGTCCACTGACCCCGCTGCCCTTGCTCAGATCAGACCCACGTCGTCAACATCGATTCGTTCGACGAACCCCGAGGCAAGATCCCGCTTCCCTTGATTTGATATTCCATTATTTATATCCGTTAGTAATTAATTTCATGGATTAGACTGTGATATGTAATTGCCTGCGTGAGTTTGTTGATGAATGATATTAATTACGAGATACTTTTCATAAAAAGAATATTTTTAGATTTATTTTAAAATTATTATTATAAGAAAAGAAGTTGATTTTGAAGAAGGGGTTAGTTTTGAATTAATATAACGAGAAAGAATTTTTAAAAGAATTTTTGGAATAAATAAATTTATGATCATTACGATTGGAAATTGCGAGATTTCATGCATAATTATTTGATAGTTGTAGTTCCGTCTTGCACGTTTTTTGTAGTTGTTCACGTTTCCTGTTCATGATTCATGACACTGTTACATAGTATTCATTGCATTTATACATTGTTATAGTTGAAAATCACGAGTATTGCTTGACCATAGTGACCCGTGAGATATGAGTTGTTGACTTGGACTTGGGACGGGAAAGTTGTTGGACCCTAGAGGGGGGGTGATTAGGGTCAAGAGGCTCTAAGATGCAATTAAAAACAGTACAAGCAAACCACAAAACAGTAATGCGATAAAAGAAAGAGAGATAGAGTTAGGAGTTCGTTATCCTTGACGCGCGATGTGTTAACGAGGTTCGGCCCTCTGGCCTACGTCCCCGCTCCCCACTCTCGAGGAGAAATCCACTACACACCCGGTTTGGAAGCCGGAACTTCGTCTACACAGCGATCTCCACAGATCTCTCTCACTACACAGTTTGATCTCACAGATCACTCTCCCTCACAGTTGATCTCAACAGATCTCACTCACACAGCAGAAGAAACAGTGAAAGAACCTCTCTTTACACAGCCCCTATAGTAAAGAGAAGGTATACTGAAGCTGGGAGGTGAATCACACTTGAAACAGAGAGAAAACAGACTTTGAAAATTTTTCTGAGGAAAACAAAAAGCTCTCTGGTTTTCAAAAACGTTACGGCTCAGGTAGAAGAAGAGGTCTGGGGGGTTTTTATAGAAAAGTTTAAATCATTTTAAAACAAAACCCAATCTTCCCAAATGAGATAATAATCTCTTCTTCAGACCCGCATCACAGACTGTGCCAATCACTAACAAGTGAAAGCACAGTGTTCGATGTAAATGACCGTTTAAAAAAGTCGCGGCTAATCAGAGGCAAAAATCGGTTGACCGAAGGAAATTTCGGTCGACCGAAAAATGCCTTCGGTCGACCGACCGAAAAATTCGGTCGACCGCGAGCAGCTAAGGAAAATATGGAAAACAAGCAGAAACTCATCGGTCGACCTGCGCGGTCGACCGATTTAAAGATCGAAATTTCGGTCGACCGTACCGGTTGACCGACGACTCTCTGGAAAAATACTGATGAAAGGTCATAGGATCAGTCGACCGTACCGGTCGACCGATTTCTGATATTTTCTTGAAAAAGGATTTTTGACCAACTTGAAATATTTGTAAAATATTTATTTGACCTCTGAAAATTCTAAAGCTTTGTAAAATGTTTTTAATACTAAAAACAAACTGTTTGGAAAAAGAATTTTGCAGATAGGTACTCATACTTGTGAAAAATAGTATTTTGTGAAAAACGCTTAAAAGCATAAGTCTAAAAACGTGTGTGTGATTCCCAATAGCTTCAAGTAAACTCAGTAACTCTTTGCCTACATTCTAGCACTAGAGAGAAAAACAAAAGAAAGCTAATATCCTCATATAGAGAGCAATATACTTGAGCTTTGATATAGCTTGAATCGGATGAAGCTTTTATTCGAATTTGTCGTTCTTGAAATAACGTTGCTTCATCTCTTGGCCTCCTCCTCCTTTGGATATCTTCGTTGTAGCATATATTCCATCCATCCTCCATTAATGGCACTAACGAGCTTGATAAATGAATTTCTATATTTACACTCAATAAGCCATTAGTACCGATAATGGTGGTTGTAAAACATCATCAAAACATAAGGGCTAAACAATCTCCCCCTTTTTGATGATGACAACCAACCATTATATAAGAGCAAAAAATGAAATAGCTTATAGATAGGTGCTCCCCCTATCTATGAGCTCCCCCTAAATATATGCAACAAATGAGGAGATTTCTCTCCCCCTTTTGTCACCATAAAAAATAGGGTAAAGAGAAATGCCAAATGCAACATGCAACTAATCAAGCAAGCAATGTAGAACTTTCACATAGTGCATAAGCCCAAACCATTTCTTATGCGACAAAAATCATCCTCTCCAAGAGGCTTAGTAAATATATCCGCTAGTTGAGATTTGGTGTCAACAAATACTAGGGATACATCTTGTCTCTCTACATGATCGCGTAAGAAATGATGGCGCACGTCAATATGCTTAGTTCTAGAATGCAAAACCGAATTTTTGGAAATATTTATGGCACTTGTGTTATCACAAAAGATTTTAATATTTTGAAAATTCAAATCATAGTCAACTAAACTTTGTTTCATCCATAAAACTTGAGCACAACATAGGCCGGCGGCAATGTATTCCGCTTCCGTAGTGGACAATGCAACACAATTTTGTTTCTTGGAAGCCCAAGAAACAAGGGAATTTCCTAAGAATTGGCATGTTCCACTAGTACTCTTGCGATCTACCTTACATCCGGCAAAGTCGGCATCACAAAAACCATATAAATCAAAAGAAGTGCTTCTGGGATAAAACAAGCCAAGATTAAAAGTACCATTAACATATTTAATGATCCTTTTAACCGCAATTAAATGAGATGCTTTTGGAGACGCTTGAAAACGTGCACATGCACATACACTAAACATGATGTCGGGTCTACTAGCGGTGAGATAAAGAAGACTACCTATCATACCTCGGTATAGTTTTTGGTCCACATCTTCACCACTCTCATCCGCATCAAGCTTAACACTAGTACTCATGGGAGTAGGCGCATGCTTAGAATTCTCCAACTTAAATTTCTTCACCAATTCCTTCGCATACTTGCTTTGTGAAATGAAGATCCCATCCTTAGTTTGCTTGACTTGGAGCCCGAGAAAGAATGTAAGCTCTCCCATCATACTCATCTCAAAGTGATCCTGCATAACTTTAGAAAATTCCTTGCACAAGGATTCATTAGTAGCACCAAAAATAATGTCATCCACATATATTTGAACCAAAATGAAATCATTTTTCCTTTTTCTCACAAAAAGTGTGTTATCAATTGTTCCTTTTGAAAAACCATTTTCAATAAGAAAACTAGAGAGGCGAGCATACCAAGCCCTAGGAGCTTGTTTCAACCCATATAAAGCTTTTTGTACCCGGTAAACATGATTAGGAAAAGCATGATCTATAAAACCGGGGGGTTGCTCAACATACACTTCCTCTTCTATAAAACCATTTAAGAAAGCACTTTTGACATCCATTTGAAATAGTTTGAAATTTTTAAAACTAGCAAATGCCAAAAACATCCTAATAGATTCCAACCTTGCAACCGGTGCAAAGGTTTCATCATAGTCTATGCCCTCCTCTTGATTGTATCCTTGGGCAACTAAACGTGCTTTATTTCTAGTTACAATGCCATGTTCATCAAGTTTGTTTCTAAAAACCCATTTTGTACCAATAACATAGCATTGTTAGGTCTAGGAACTAACTTCCAAACTTCATTTCTATGAAAATTGTTTAATTCTTCATGCATAGCCAAAACCCAAAACTCATCATTTAAAGCATCATTAACCTTTTTAGGTTCTAGTTGAGATAGAAATGCAACATTACCACATTCACTCAAGGCTTTTGAGCGAGTTATAACTCCTTTTGAAGGGCTCCCAATGATTTGTTCCTTTGGATGATTTGATGTGAATTTCCAAGCCTTTGGGTGGTTTGATGTGAATTTCCAAGCTTTTGGTGGGTCAACTTGTTCTTGAGCATTGGTGCTATCCACATCCTTTTGAGCTTCTATAGAGGGAGTGTCATTGATTTACAACAAGTCCAATCCTCCCTCAATATCATCATCATCATCCTTCCTAGGCAAAACAACTTGAGAGCCAACATTAGTCTCATCAAAAGTAACGTTTATAGACTCTTCAACAACGAGGCTTCGTTTATTGAAGACCCTATAAGCCTTACTTCGAGGTGCATAACCCAAGAAAATACCAACATCAATTTTGGAATCAAATTTATCATGGTGATCTTTTGTATTTAAAATAAAGCATTTGCAACCAAAGACACGAAAATAGCCAATGAAAGGAGTTTTTCCATAATAAAGTTCATAAGGGGTTTTCTTAAGCTTTGGTCTAATCAAAACACGATTTAAAACATGGCAAGTTGTATTGACGGCTTCCGCCCAAAAATATTTTGGCAAGTCAAAAGAATTAAGCATAGTGCGTGTCATCTCTTGTATGGTGCGATTTTTCCGTTCAACAACACCATTTTGTTGTGGTGTTCTAGGAGCGGAAAACATATGAGTTATACCATGATGAGCACAAAAATCATAGAAAAATTCATTTTGAAATTCACCACCATGATCACTTCTAATTTTAACAACTTTCAAATCTTTTTCATTTTCAATTCTTTTAACATGATTAGCAAATTCTTCAAAACAATCATTTTTCTTTGCAAGAAATATTGTCCATGTAAAACGAGAAAAATCATCAATAATCACAAAAACATAGTGTTTGCCTCCAAGAGAGGTAACACGCATAGGACCAAATAAATTAAGATGAAGTAATTGCAAGGGTTTAGAAGTCGATACCTCATGGATGGATTTGAAAGAAGATTTTGTTTGTTTATCTTTGGCACAATCCTCACAAATTGTATCTTTTATGAAGTGCAAGCTAGGTAGCCCTTTCACAAGATTCTTCTTAGACAATTTTGATATTAACTCCATATTTGCATGTCCAAGTCTCTTGTGCCAAATCCAAGGATTTTCATCAATTGCCGCAAGACACTTCACATCTTGCAAGGGTTTTCATCAATTGCCGCAAGACACTTCACATCTTGATTTACTAACTCATTCATCTCAAAGATGTAAACATTAGACTTGCGATTTGCAATAAAAACAATTTTTCCATCCATACTAATGATGCATTTTTCCGGTTTAAAAGAAATATCAAAACCTTTATCACTTAATTGGCTAATGCTAAGAAGATTATGATTCAAACCACTTACTAAATAAACATCTTCAATTGTGGGTGAGGGTTTCTTACCAATAGACCCGATACCAATGATTTTACCTTTCTCACCACCACCGAAGGAGACATTGCCTCCTTCAATCCTTGATAGGGTTGCAAATAACTCTTTGTTGCCCGTCATATGATGTGAGCAACCACTATCAAGGTACCACATCTCCTTACGTCGTTGCCGTGACGTTCCCTACAAAAGAAGAAGATGAAGGTGTAGTAGCTTTAGGTACCCATGTCTTGGGTCCTTGGTGGTTAGTAGTTTTGGTACCTTTGGGTACCCATATCAAACCATAAAAATCTTCATTGTCTTTAATTCTACAATGAGTAGAAATGTGTCCATGTCTCATACAATAGGTGCATACAAAATTTCTTTTGTATGTACGAATGTTAGAACCATGAAACCTATTTCTACCATGGTGATTGTAGTTGGCATAAGCATGAGTGGGTCTAGTCCTACAACCCTCAATTTCTAGTCTTTCAATCTTTGATCTTAATTGCTTGTTCTCAAAATCGAGATCTCCAAGCAATTCATCTTTTAGAGCAAGAGAGGTTGTTAGTTGTTCTAGCTTAATATCACAAGAGGCATGCAATTTTTTGAAAGAAGAGTATTCTTTAGACATTCTTTTAAATTCAAAGTTCAACTCTTCTAAAGCCATAGCTATGTCACATTGCATATAAAAAGATTCACTTTCGGCCTCGGATATTACCTCATGTTCATTTGCCATGAAACAAACATTTGGGTCATGAAGAGCAAATTTGGCTCCTTCTTCATCACTATCCGAGTCACTTGGTTCGGATTCTTCCCATCCGGCATACATAGCCTTCTTCTTCTTGTACTTCATGTACTTTTCTTTGAGCTTGGGGCAATCCTTAGCGATGTGACCCGGTTCATTGCATTCAAAACATTTACCTACACGAGAGGAAAACTTGTTGTTAGATCGGGGGTTAAATTTTTTGTTCATCTTTATGAGTCTAGAGATTCTTCTAGAGAGATGAGCCACTTCTCTAGAAAAATCAACTTCACTCTCCGACGACGAAGATGAGTTGTCACTAGCTCCCTTGAGAGCTATGGTCTTCAACTTTGGTGACGGCTCCTCAACTTCACGTGATGGCACTTCCTCCTTCTCCTTCCCCTTGAGCTTCTTCTCATGCACTTTGAGCTTTCCGATGAGGCTATCAAGAGCTAAGGTAGTGAGGTCATGAGCTTCCTCAATGGCCGTAGCCTTGGGCTCCCATGCCGGAGTCAATGAGCGAAGTATCTTGTAGTTCATCTCTTGAATGGATAATTGCTTATCTAGACCATGTAATTCATTGATGATATTAGTAAAACGGGAAAACATAGCATCAATGGATTCATTAGGAAGCATTTTAAATAGCTCATAATCATGCATGAGTCCACTAATCTTAGATTCCTTAACTTGGGGTGTTCCTTCATGTGTGACACATAATTTTTGCCAAATTTCGTATGCGGTTGCACACGTGGAAACCCTATTGTATTCATTGGGGGAAAGACCACAGATTAAGGCGTTCATGGCCTTAGCATTGAGATTGGCAAGGTGCCTTTCATCATCGGACATGTTCTCAACTTTGGACTTCTCTACATATTTCTTTTCTATAAGCCCTAGGATGTCAAGATCAATGCAACGAAGGTAAATTCTCATCCTAGCCTTCCAATAAGCAAAGTTGGTTCCGGTGAAGAGTGGTGGTCTAGTGGTGGATTGTCCTTCCAACATATGCATATTCAAAGAGGCCTCCATTAGATCTTTTCTCTAAGGTTGTTAAACCAAAAACTGATATAGAGACCAAGCTCTGATACCAATTGTTGGACCCTAGAGGGGGGGTGATTAGGGTCAAGAGGCTCTAATATGCAATAAAAATCAAACACAAGCAAACCACAAAACAGTAAAGCAATTAAAGTAAGAGAAATAGAGTTAGGAGTTCGTTATCCTTGACGCGCGATGTGTTAACGAGGTTCGGCCCTCTGGCCTACGTCCCCGCTCCCCACTCTCGAGGAGAAATCCACTACACACCCGGTTTGGAAGCCGGAACTTCGTCTACACAGCGATCCCACACGATCTCTCTCACTACACAGTTTGATCTCAACAGATCACACCCTCACAGTAGATCTTAAAATGGGTCTACAAGATCAAGCGAAACGGCGATGATCAGGTGGAGCGATATCGTGCTAGATTGGTGGTAAAAGGATATGCTCAGAAAGAAGGTATTGATTTTAATAAAATATTTTCTCCTGTAGTTCGACTAACAACAGTCCGAATAGTCCTGGCTATGAGCGCTATATTTGACTTACATCTAGAGCAGCTAGATGTGAAAACAGCATTTCTTCATGGAGATCTTGAAGAAGAAATTTACATGCTCCAACCAGAAGGTTTTGAAGAAAAATGAAAAGAGAACTTGGTTTGCAGATTGAACAAATCTCTGTACGGTCTAAAGCAGGCGCTGAGGTGTTGGTATAAGAGATTTGATTCATTCATCATGAGCCTTGGATACAACAGACTTAATTCAGACCCTTGTGCATATTTCAAGAGGTTTGGTGAAAATAACTTTGTTATCTTATTATTGTATGTTGACGACATGTTGGTTGCAGGCCCCAACAAAGATCGTATCCAAGAATTAAAGGCTCAGTTGGCTAGGGAATTTGAAATGAAGGATTTAGGATCTGCAAACAAGATTCTAGGGATGCAAATTTACCGAGACAGAATTAATAGGAAGATTTGGCTTTCTCAGAAGAACTATTTGAAGAAAATCTTGCGACGCTTTAACATGCAAGATTGTAAGTCAATTTCTACCCCACTTCCTGTTAATTTCAAGTTATCCTCCAGTATGAGTCCTAGTAGTGAAGAAGAGAGGATGAAGATGTCTCGAGTACCGTATGCATCAGCAGTGGGAAGCTTAATGCTCGCGATGATTTGTACAAGACCAGACATTGCACAAGCAGTGGGAGTGGTTAGTCGATACATGGCGAATCCTGGTAAAGAGCATTGGAATGCTGTAAAGAGGGTTCTAAGATACATTCAAGGAACCTCAAATGTTGCATTATGTTATGGGGGATCTGATTTTATTGTCAGTGGATATGTTGATTCTGATTATGCAGGTGATCGTGATAATAGCAAATCCACCACAGGTTATGTGTTTGCACTTGCTGACGGAGCTGTAAGCTGGGTTTCAAAACTGCAGTCAGTTGTGGCTACTTCAACAACAGAAGCAGAGTATGTAGCAGCTACACAAGCTAGTAAAGAAGCGATGTGGTTGAAGATGGTGCTGGAGGAACTCGGCTATGAACAAAAGAAGATTTCTCTATTTTGTGACAGTCAGAGTGCTTTGCATTTGGCAAGAAATCCAGCCTTTCATTCAAAGACCAAGCACATTCGAGTTCAGTATCACTTCGTTCGTGAGAAAGTGGAAGAAGGAACAGTGGATATGCAGAAAATTCACACCAAAGACAACCTAGCAGATTTTTTGACCAAAGCAGTCAGTACTGACAAATTTATTTGGTGTCGATCCTCTTGTGGTCTGATGAAAATATTAATATTTTATTATGCATAGTGTTTTTCTAAAAACTATAAATAGGGCTCCAAATCCTTAAGGAAATCTCATCCCAGAAACAACTTCTTATATAAGAAGAGTGAGAGAGAAAAAAATAGAGAGAGTTTCTCCTTGTAGAGAGAGAGAGTTTGTAACTCCAGAGTTTTCTCCTCATAGTGAATTCTTCTATCATTGCCCGTGGACGTAGACAATCAAGTACCGAACCATATAAATCTGTGTGTCTAATATTTTATCTCTACTTTTGTTCTACTATTGCTGCGACCCTGCTCTATTGGGCCCCGGGTTTGTCCCAACAAATATGGGGTGGGGAGACTGATGAGTGAGTTTTGCTCATGCTTTTCACTTAAACCCTAAAAAAAATAAAAATTCGCATAACCCCCATTAAGTTAAAAAATTTCAAAAACCCTCTAAACATTTTAACTTTTTTCACTTATTAGTGTTGTAAAAAGCATTCAATAGTGACGCTATCGTGGGGGCTAATCGCGGAAACGGTGGTCAACCGCTCCGATAATCTTGATTGCGGTGTGTGATTGTGGAAATATCCATTTTTACTCGAAATATCGCTTAATTGCGGGAATAGCACTGTTTAGCGCTTAAAAGCGCTAAACAACGCGATTCCTTTCAAATTTCCTTACCCAAACCTAACCCCAACCCAACCCGAACCCATAAAATAAAAATCTCTCATCTCTTTCTCTAAGGAAGGTAATTTTTGTCCATGCCTATTTAACCACCTGACCCGCCCATCACTTGGCCCGTTCAAAGCTCACTCATTTAGTTAAATGAGTCTAATTAGACGGCGTCATTTTAAACTAACTTAAATGGGTAGTAAATGGGCTGTCTCTATTCACCCGTTTACCCGCCCGAATTCCCAAAACCAAAACCCTAAAACCCCTAAATCTCCTCTCTTTCTCTCCAGGGCAGCTCAGCTCCTAATCATCCCGACCCCAATCGCTCCTCCTCCGCCGCCTCAACCGCCTCTCGAAGCCAGAGCCTCCTCCGCCTCCTCAACCGCCTCTCGAACCCAGCTCAATCGCCTCTCGAACCCAGAGCCTTCGACGCCGCCTCCGCCCCAGCATCACCTCTTCCGCTGAAGTCGCCGCCATTTCCTGCGATAACAGTCTTTCTCTCAGGTGAATCCCAATCTCAAATCTTTCGATAAAATTCAGTCGAAATTTTTTATCTAAATTCTAAATGCACATATCGTAATCTCGGATCTAGGTTTTCCCCTAAAAATTTGACCGTTCCTTTGATGTGAAATTTTCTGTGTTCATCTGTGCATAAGATTTTTTTTGCGTTTTTTTAAATATATTTGTTCTTTTGTTTCTTAATTTACTACAATATAGTGTATACTTTTTTTGGACTATTTTTTTGTAATTAGCTATATTCAAATATGCTTATATATAAGATTATTTTTATTTCAAAATTTAGGTAATAGAAAAGGAAGAGTGATCAGTTAATTCATCAATGAAAAAACAAATTTTAGAAGTTTTACATTAGTTAATTACCTACAAAAGAGTGATCAGTTAATTCATCAATGAAAAAACAAATTTTAGAAGTTTTACATTAGTTAATTACCTACAAATTGAGCAAGATCATAAAAAATTGGGAAAAAACAAATTTTAGAAGTTTTACATTAGTTAATTACCTACAAATTGAGCAAGATCATAAAAAATTGGGATAATTCGATGGATTTAAATCACCGTAACTCATGCCAAACTTAAATTGGATATTTATAGAGAAGTATTAGAGGATGTGTTTTTGTACTAGGACTGTTATGTACTGTAGGAAGTTTTGCCAATTGCTTTATGTATTTTCTTTTTGGATATTGTGTCAAGTGCATATTAATGATTATGATATTTGTGTAGGGCTCTTTTCCAGTAGTAATATGCTTATTTGATAATATTGCATCAGTTGATGTTAATATCCTTCGAAGATTATTCTACTCATTTACTAGCCCCCTAAGGTTGCATGGCAACTAACAGCATTCGTAGTAGAGGTACAACTCTATTACATAATCACATCAATCCATAGTTCAAACTGTAGGAAATAATAATTATAATATATGTTTTAATACATAAAAAAGATTAATGGAACTATTTTTGTGGTGTGATACTGTATCTAACTATCTATCACAACACAACATTTTTCTAACCTAACTAGATGTGAAATTCCAAAACCTTGAACTTTGAAGATGAGATTTCAAAATCCGAAATTTTCGACCAAAGCAATTAATATTTAACAATTAAATAAAATCCTAAAGGATGTCAACCAATAAAGTATGTTGAAAGGTTGATCCCACCTTATACTATTATAGAAGTGTGCTCTATGCAGTGTTTTAAATGTCGATTGTGGATTAAACCCCTAACCGCCACGATATGGAGGTTTTTAAGTCGTATTGCATTTTAGAGGTCATGTTGGCAATATATCGAAAAAATCAGCAATGTTGCACTGTAAAAGCAACCGATTTGAAAAAATAAAATTTTGATTTAAGCTTGTTGAGTTAAGTTGGCTGAACCCGACTTGACCCAATATGATCCAATATGAATTATATCTTTGCTTTAAGGCTATTTCTGTGCAAGTCAACCGCAATACTCTAATTCTCCGCCTCCTCTTCGTCCTTAAGATCAGGGCTCTCACCCTCTTCTTCTTTGGTCCTTAAGATTAGGGCTCTCATCAAATCAAAGATAATGTATCAATCTCCTGAGTTAAGGAAGATGTCAATGAGGATTTTGGCCTTAACGACTAGCTCTTTGGGTTATAAAAAAAATGAGAGTACATTTGAGATGGTAATAAAATAATAATGTTTCTTGAATTTAAATCATAATGTAGGTTTGCAGTATTTTGTGCTAATTCATGATTCCATTTTGTAGATTCATAATAAAAAGAGAGAGACTAACACAAAATCTTCATGACCTCATATTTGTCAAGTTCAATGCAAAGTTGAAGAACAAACATGCTGTCATAGATAGAGATCCTCTATCAGCCTACAATGACAAGAAAATGGTCTCCTAATGGTTGATGGGTTAAAAGGGGGATGATGGCGATGATGAAGTATTTCCGAGAATGTTTGACTTTTAGGTTAGCGACATTTCAGGGGCTAATCTAAGGAAGAGAAAGAGTGCACGAATACAAACCTATAAAAGAAAGAATAGGCTAGGATAATCTTTATCGAAGGGGAAGGAGTCGGTAGAGGATGACGAGGAAGAAGAGATGGAGACATCCTCAAAGTCGAAAGAGGTGGACATTCCTACTTTTTGATTTCGACGAAGATTTATTCTAGTCATCTTAGCTTCGATATTATTTTGGATTTGCTTTTGGATGTTAAACAAAAGTATTTGTAACTTAAAAAATATGGTTGTTTATTTGCTTTGTTTATTTTTCTCTATGGATATGAATCTTATGATTTTCACTCTATATATTATATGTTACTTGCTTCATTCCTTATATGCTATTCTATTTTTACTAACAATATTTTCATATTATGTAGGTTAAGGACTCAGATAGTTTCAATATACAACCGAGAATCAAGTGTCTACTACAACCAGATAGTGATCCTAAACATCATAAGTTATTTATTTTTTAATATGTTTAGACAATAGAATTTATTATGTATGTTTAGATTCCATATAGAATATTATATTACACATATGCACACCATTCGGTATGACAATCCGATATTTATTTTATCTCTCCTAACATATCCCCGATTTTTCCTATCCGACATGAATTTTAGCCATCCGACATGAACCATCATCCAACATTTAAAATATTGGTTCTATGTTAAAATATTTTTTTTCCAAAAAATGCCCTCCAATTTGTAGGTATAGTTATAAAAGTGTCCTTTGTATTGTTATGGGTGTTTATGTAATTTTGTGTCTCTTGATGATAGCATACATACCTACATGAAACAAGTAGATAAATAACATAATCCTCATAAACATAATCATAAGCTAATAATAATACCTCTTCATAAAATTAATTACCCCAAAACAAGCACAACCTTTCAACTTACTACTAACAAATAGAGTAACTTCTTTAGGTTCCACTACCATCAATATCAATGACCAGAAACTATTAAACTTCTCCATCACCGAATCCAATTATTAACTCTACAATCCAAGTTCCATCCTTGGACATTCTTTACACGTTAAAACATCACATACTAAACCTTCTCTTCGTACCTAAAGCCATATGCAAAACCCCTAATTCAGCTCTAATTCTACACTAGCTCCTCCAAAGCTCCAACATCACCATCTCTTCTCCTCAAATACCCTCTCATCCTCATCATCTCCATCACCCTCTTCTCCATTCCTCATAACAGGCTAATGAGCACCACCTTCCATGTCTCTCTCTCTATACATTAATGAATATTAACAAGGCAAGGGAATAATAACATCACCCTCTACCTCCTCGATGATGCCTCCAATGCTGTTAATTGCACCAAGACTAATTAAATCCGAGTTTACTTGTGCGGGTGTCATCTCATGCTTCCAAATCTTGATGCTGCCATCTGCGACCTCCCTATGACAATCGGTGGACTCTTTTGCAGAATCCTCACCGGCAACCACATGGACAGTGCAATATGGTCTTGATTCTCATGCATTGCTCGGTCTTACCGCTGCCATCGAAGTCCAGCACAAACTCAAGATCCATTGTGGCTGTTTAGCCCCGAGAAAATTCAAGTTCTAGAAGTACTATATTAAACAATTCAGGAAATGAACTAGAAGTTTTTACTCTTGTTTAAAGACGAATATGTTTTGAAGTATAACTAAGATAAAATGAACTAAGAGAGAGGAAAAAGTTTGTTGAGAGCAAGAAGAGGGTAATTTTGAGATATGAATAGGCTAAATGGCACTTAAAAACAACAAAGTTTCCCAGTTTTGGCACTTAAATACCACAAGTTGCTTTTGCGACACTTAAGTACGATAAGTGTCCCTAACATCTTCTGTTACTCACACATGAGCTATGCTACCTGGGTACTTCTAACCTGAAGCCATACCCGTATCCGACACATACGCATACCCAAACTCCTTAGACACTCCTTCCACAAATGCATACATTTATTCGGGGATGTAATCAAATATACAACACATGTTTTAATTTAAAATACTTCTTACACATTTTTGAACACATATCCTACATTTCACACCTACTTCTTGAAACTAGTTAGACATAGGTTAGGTTTCAAATTACGATTTTGAAGGGTTGTTTGGATGTCTAGTTCAAAAACTAGTGATTTTCTAATTTATAATATAATCCATGTAATAAAAGAAACATAAGACTTTTGTAGGACTTTAATTCTCATCATTGATCTCATATAAATATTAATCCCACTACATAATATGTGTATAAAAATATTTATATAGTCATGTCCCCGTATCCTATCTGTTATAAATTTACTATGTCCCATACCTGTACTTGTCCCAACACCTCTACCCATATCCGTACCCATGCAACATAGCATGTGAGAAATAAAATATTCTCATGTAACTATCACATGACAAACTTAGTTCCTCTTTAACCTCATTGATCTCTAAAATTAATATTTTCAATTACAACTGAGCAATTTAAAAATTCCATCCTTCAATCAAAAACCTAATACCTATATCGAATTCCCCTTCTCCTAATTTTTTTGTAGGCATCCATGAAATCAAGCTCTAGGGCTTCATCTACTTCTTTTAAGTTATGAAATTGGCAAAGAGAGGGAGACTAGGGTTTACTATTGTAAGGCCATATCAATTTCGAGGTCGTTTGGACCATCGAGAATTATGGTTGACGATTCTGTGGATGTCCAAACTATCAAACAGTGGCAAAATGCAAATTTTTTTAATGTAAAGGTAGGCCCATCCCCCTCCAAGCTCAAATGATGATTAGGAATTTATTATGTGAAAAACATGACTCCAAGAAAGAGGTTGACAAAGATGATGTGGAGAAACTGAGAATAATTGAAGTAAATATGAGTG
>NW_017972682.1:0-10847 GCF_001876935.1 Asparagus officinalis
TCTTTCACTCTATGGCTAGCTTGTCATTCAAGACTCTTAACCAAAGACAGACTTTGCCGAATGGGGATGGTAAGCTCAGATCAGAGCAATTGTGTGCTATGTCAATGGAATAGAAGGGAAACAACAAATCACATCTTTTTTTACTGTCAGTTTTCGGCTGAAGTTTGGAACAGGATAATGGAATGGTTAAGTTTTAAATGGAAGTCTTGTAATTGGAACCAGCTCCTAAATTGGTATTATTGTAACCTAAGGGGTAAGGGTGCCATGAAAAATCTGAAGCGAATGGCATTGTCAACGGCTGTATACATAGTCTGGCAGGAGAGAAATCTCCGGATCTTTCAAGGCAAGAAGAGAGAGGTCAAGCAGATTGTTCATATCATCAAATTTTTAGTGTACACAAGAGTTTTGAATGACAGCTCATATGTTCATATAAGGGAGCTCCTTGAGAAATTGTAATCTTTCTGTTTTTGGAATACCAGTTACGCTGGTATCTTGATGTTTTACATAACTGTACAGTTTGGATATGAATAAAATTACTTCATTTACCAAAAAAAAAAATTATTTGATATTTGATGAGAAGAGAGAAATCTCAACTTCTCACTTCAAAAAAAAATATACCAAAACGGTTATATTTATAGAGAGAGATAAAAGAATGAGAACAAGTCTCCGATTAGTTTGTTATATAAGCGAGAGGTTTAAGGGGATTTTAGAGAGAGTGAGAAGCGAGTCGTTTGCATGCATTTGTAGAGAGAGAAATACTTGCAATAAAATACCTTATAGTTTTACTACTTTGCAATTATATACCCTTACCTTTGGCAATCTGAAGATTCCAAAATTTGCCCTTTTAGTACTCTGAGTTATCTATGTAAACAATGTAATAATTTAATACTCCCTGAAAATTCTCATATGACATTTAATGTGCTAATTTTTATAATATTTTAACTCATAATATTTTTTAATCTATTGCCAAATCTATTAGAATCCTATTTTAAAATAGAATTGGAGTCAACTGACACTAAACACAATAAAAATTAATATGTAAAAAAATTTTAAAATTAGTATGTGGATTTCGCATGAGAATTTTTAGATTTTTTTCGTTTGCATAACTCACATATTAAAGTGCAGGTTTAGCAATTTTAGGGTATATAAGTAGTGCATGGAATAAGTGAGGGTATATAAATACAAAGTGCTAGGATTATTGCAAAATCCTATTTAATTTTTAGATAAGTACTGGGATTACTACAAAACCCCATTTAATTTTTAGATTTTATCATAAAGCCCCCATTAACTTTGAGATTTTATCAAAATCTCAATATTAAGGACGGTTTTTTGATAACTCCTAAACTTAAGGGGGGTTTTCCGATAAGATTTTAAAGTTAAGGGGAGTTTCTGATAACTCCTAAACTTAAGGATTTTTTTGTTGATATTTTCAAAATTAATGGGGTTTTTCTGAAGATCATCCAAAGTTAAGGGGGTTTTATGATATTTAGCCTAAGCTATTTGTAGAGAGAGAGTGTGTGAAAGCTTCTGATGAGCTGGCAAAAGCTCTTTCAACTAGAAGCGGTTCTAGTGAGGTGTGCGATAAGTTTGGAGAGTTATACGAGGCGTCGCTTCGACGTACGTGTGTCAGAGGGGGTGCACACGTGTGAGGTCTCTGGTCGGGCATCTGTTGCGCCCAGGTTCGACTCGTTTCGTCGCATGTGAGGAAAGAGGTTAGGCCCCGTTTGGAACCCAAATTTTTTTGGGTATTTTGGGTGAAAGCCTGACATTGTGTCAGGCTTTCACCCAAAATACCCAAAAAAATTTGGGTTCCAAAACGGACCCGAACGTGCATGGTCTAGATTTCATGTGCAGTCTTTCCACCGGTCTCTTATGGCTTGTTTGGATGGAGGATAGAGAGGGGGAAGGGAAGAGAAATTTTATTTTAACCTTGTTTGGGAGATTCATTTTGGAGGGTAGAGGAAGGGAATGGAGGGGAAATTTGGCCCAAATTCTTACACCCCAAATTGGGGTGTAATGGAGGGGAAGGGAAGGAAGAGGAATTTTCCCCTTCCTTCCCTTCCCTAAGTAAACTTCCAAACACACCATTAGGGTTAGGGGTTGTTTGGTACGTCCATTAACGAGGATGCAACCTAATGTAATAGAATTTAAAAAATCTCATGATTAAAATCGTGTTTCTTTCTGATTGGCGTTAAAGAGAATTTGTATAAAAGATGAAATTCAATTAGATTTTATCTGGTTGTACACGAATTTTGTTGAGAGCAAGGGACTAAATTCTTAAATCCGGTTAAAATCAATATAGTTTTAGGGAAATATATTTGGTGCATTTATCCCATGTGGCAACCTTTAAATTTGTGTATAAGAAATAACTAACAAACAATGTATTTGCCAAAAATCCGTAATTTCAGACTTGTCGGTTCCATTTTTTAATTTAATCAAGCGAAATGCATAGAAACAAACAGACCCTTAGTGATAAAAGAAACGGTTCAGATATATTCAATTAGGATTATACCATATTTAAAACAGATGTGGAAACGATAATTAATTTTTGAAATTGGTTAGATATGCATATGGTTCTGAATTTTTGGTCAGATACGGATATGATGGTTAAAATTTCGAACATAGATCTAGATATTGAGATTTGGATGTGGAGTCAGATATGAACGTGTATATTGATTTGGATATGAATTCGGATATGGATTCGAATTCAAATTTGATGTTGCGAAGTTTTTAACTTTCTTTGTAACAATTCTGTTTTAGGATCTGGCCATTTTTTAGGGTATGTGGACTGTGTGTTATTGAGATAAGCAATTGTGCATTTTGGACTTATTATAGTTAGATTTATGTTGTATTATAATTTTGTTATTTTATTAATGGCGTTTAAGAAAATTGTGCCTTTGAGATTAGGGCTGGATTGGTAGGTATACCAATTACATTTTCCTAGTACCAAGTACCAACCAATATATAATTGGTAGGAAAAATTCACCATTTCTACCAACCAATAACGTTGGTATACCAACTACTTGGTACGGTTGGTACTCGGTTGGTACGGTTGGTATTGGGTTTCTACCAAGTATGTCTTTTGCTAGTCAGTCTGTAGAAGCTCTAAGATCTTTCATACATATATGAGCTTATACCAAGTTTCTTACAATTATATTTTCATGTTGTTGTCTTTCGATTCACTGCTTCAACGAGTTCGCTCCTCGCTTTTTCTAGCGCATCCAACAGCTTTTCTGGTTTCCTGCCACGGTTGGTAATGTGTGATGTATGATGAGCTTTGGGATTGCTAATAACCATAGGCAACCACTAACCAGTCATTAGCAGTATTGCAATACACCATCATTATAGAAACACATATAATTAAGTCTCAAAGAAACTAACCAGTCATTGATTCGACAATAATTTGCTTAAGCAAAAAGGAATTACAGGCAATATCATATTATCAAAAAGGTAACAAAAACTAGTAATGCATGTAATAGAGGTATGATTTTAAGAGGGACAAAATTTTAAAAACAACCATTTTACAATTTTAATGAGCAAAATCGACCTCCTCTAAAAATAAAGAGCAAAATCGACCTTTTCAATTGGAAAGGAAAGATTTTCGAACTGCACGGGACTACTAGTCCCGTGCAGTTAAGTTGTCCGCTGAATCCTCTTCGTCGTCCTCTTTTAGCATCCTCATCGCTACAAATTAAGCAAAACAAACCACAACCACATGTTGAAAAGCCTCCAAATAATGTCGATTAAGGCTTGTTAAAAGTGGTGGTCGCGCCGTCGACAATGAGATCGTGTCCGCTGATGAACGTCGACTGATCCGACGCCAGAAACATGGTCGCCTCGGCGACGTGGCTCGGCTTCAGAACGATCCCCTATAGGCAGGTTGGTCTTCGCGGAGCAGAGGTCCTCCACCGTCTGCGGGCTCAGCCCCCCCCATCAAGCCGCAGGCGAACGCGTCGCACGAGATCCCAAAGTCCCCGTCGTTCTCCTGCCTGTCCTCCACCTGAATCCTCTTCGTCGCTCTCCTGCCGATCCAAAGCCACAAGATCCACAGTTCCCGTCGATCACATCCACCACCTGGTTCGTCACCGCCACGCCAGTCGAAGACGTGGAGGCGTGGGGTGGAGGAGGCCTGGAGCTTGATGGCGATGTTCGCGGATGCGCTGGAGCTTCTTGGGAGGTGGCTGTGGAGAAGGACAGCGGCGGAGGTGGAGGAGGAGGAGGCGGGAGGAGGAGGAGGCCATGGCTTTTTCTAAGGGTTTGGTTGGGGTTTTTTTGGGTTCGGGGTCAGTGGGAGAGGAGAAGGGGGAAGAAAATAAAGGAGAGGATCTATTACTTC
Source organism: Asparagus officinalis (assembly GCF_001876935.1). Lineage (NCBI taxonomy): Eukaryota > Viridiplantae > Streptophyta > Magnoliopsida > Asparagales > Asparagaceae > Asparagus > Asparagus officinalis. The sequence goes on from NW_017972682.1 coordinate 4,337, forward strand.
ATTTCTTTAACTACATGGGACTAGGTGCAGTTTGCTAAAAATGTAAAACCGACCTTTTTAGGGGGAAACGGTCGGTTTTGCTTATTTTTTTTGATGGAGGTCGATTTCGCTTAATAAATTTTAAAAAGGGTCTTTTTTAAAAATTTGTCCTTTTAAGAGACAATGGGCAACCAAGTTCTTGATAGGAGTTAAGATATATCTTCATGCCTTCAACTTGAGTTATAGTCTGTTTGATCGGTGCTAAGGTAGGTAAGGGGACACCAGCATCAACTAGTTCCATGACACTGTACATTATATTGAAGTGAGAAATCATATTAGATGATTAGGGAACAAACCATATAAAGCAGCAAAATAACTTGAACCTAATTAATCAAACGAAAACTGCATGTATGCTAGTTAATGTTCATTTGCAAGCCATCAATTGTGTCATAAAATGAATGTGAAATAGAAGAGTTAGACAACGTATTTGGTAGGTACGGTTGAGATTTATCTTCCCTAAATCTATGGTTGAGATTTAAGGATATATATATAATTTATATATTAAATAATTTAATATAATATAAGTTGGTAGGTACGGTATACCATGGTAGAGGAAAATGTGTACCACCTACCGTACCATATTTTGAAGCTGGTACGGTATACTGTACCGTGTACCATGTACCAATTTGATGGTATACCAACGTATTTGGTACGGTTGGTACATGAATTGGTTGGAATGGAATTGTGTACCATTGCCAGCCCTATTTGAGATGCACTTGCATTCATTTAAGAGTTGAATTTTTTTGATTGTATTAGATATTATACATTGCTTTTAAAAACGATATTTAGCAACATAATTTGCTTATTTTTTTCTATATAAAATAATACCAAATTAACGTCAAATGTTGATATTAATATAATAATATTGCAACTGATAGGGGGAAAAACCATATTGAAAATTTAGTTTTTTTACGATATGTGATGTGTTCTATAAATTTAAAATTTTAAGATATTACTCTCTAAAAAATATATTTTATGATGCTTTTGTGAAATTAATATTTTTTAAAATATTATCTATACATAATCTGGTCCGTTTCATTAATTAGTGTAACAAATTTGATGTCTATATTTGAATTGATGATTTCTATATTCCCCTATGCATTAATTAGTGCAACAAATTTGATGTCTATATTTGAATTGTTGCATAAATCATTGGAATAAAATGACCTTCTATATTCCCATATGCATTAATTAGTGCAACAAATTTGATGTCTATATTTGAATTGTTTCATAAATCATTGGAATAAAAAGACCTTCTATATTCCCCTATGGCCCTAGTTATTCACTCTTTTTCCTTTAAAAAACTACTATAAGCTGGATTGGAGCTAATTATTTGAGCCGTAGGAGGTTTGTGATTTTGTTGCGTACTCAGTTTTTGACAGTAGAGTGTGTGTGCCTGTGTGATAGAGGGGGAGAGGGTTTATAAACTTAGTGAGATAGGAGGAGGGAGAATTGAATCGAGGGGATTAATGCCGTCGGTGCACCAACCTCTGCAGTGTACTTCTTGATTTGGGTTGGTAATCAATGGTTTTTATTTCTTTTAGGCTGGAAATAGAAATTAATGTGTGTTTACGTTTGGAGACAGAAAAGTAATGAATGTAAAGTCGGCTAAAATTAGAAAAGAGTGCTTTGAATTTCTATATTTTTCTTTCTTGTTTGATAGCTCAAAATGTTGGATGGAAAAATAAATTGTGACGCACCTATCCAAAAGGAGAGCAAGGTTAAGCTGTCACCCTGACTTTTTAAAAAAAAATGCTTTATCACAACACGAACTAGTGCACACTAATTAGATATAAGATATAACGCATTTTCTATGATTATATGATTATATTTATTATATATTTAATTAATTAGCATTCAAGATCTTGAGAGAGTACAAATCAGCTTAGAACGTACCGCATGCATGAGAGCGGGGTGTTCTCAATCATTCGTGAGTTAGTCAAGGAACAATTTAGTTATTCAATTGTTTCCCCCCTCTTACCTCGCTCGCATGTGGGCATTCTGAATTATTCGTATTCAATATGATTTGAGTATACACTTGTAGAAGCTAAACAAAAGAGAAACTTGTGCACATAAAATATGAAAGTAGAGGATACATGGTGTGCACCAAGTGCCACACTGGTAATAATTTTCTTATAACCATTATATTATTATGTGCTTGACGAAGAAGAAGAGAGGGGGGAAATTGGGTTTAGTTCAAAAGAAAAGTCTAAGACTGCCATATGAAAGTAGAGGATACATGGTGAGTATCTGTATCGCCATATAACTTCGGATGTACCTAGTATACAAAATGTTGAAAGATTTATGTTATAATTGAATAAAATTTATCATTATTCTAAATTTCAAAGATCTGAAATTTTTTCTTTCAAGATGTAAAGGACCATTAATTTATTAATAAATAATAATGTTTCTAGCGAAACCCTTTTGCAAGTAATATAGTATTAATTACTCACATGCCATCCGGCTACTATTACATTGACATCTTGCCGTGAACCATCCAAGCCAATGACGACACTGATATACGCCTAGTTCAACGTTTTGTAACCCATAGACTACGAGTTCAACAAAAATTTGTTTGTTCAAACCTAACTTACTTAGATGAGCTTATAAGCAAGTTTTTCAGAAGTTTAAGAGTATACTAGCTCTTTAAAGTGGGGTTTATAAGCTAATTTATTTGGTTTTTTTCCCAAACAGATAGATATAGAAAAAGCTCCAATTTAAGAGATTTTTGAACTTACATTTAAGAGAGAGAAATTACATAGAGATAGATCATGAAATGTGTTCCATTCTCAATTCAAAATGGGTACAATATGCATACAATATTGAAGAATTCGTTATCAATACAATCGTCATAACTATGTTCGTGCAATCATCAGTATTGTATCATCAATTAATCATCAACTTTATGCTACGTGTTGAACACTTGTTGTGAATCTTAAAGTCTCTATAACCATTAGAGCAAAAACTTCGAAGTTGTGGTGAGAGTTATGATTGCATTTTTATACCGAATGAGCCTCATTTTTATTGGCTAAAACCTAGACTCACGCAGTATTGTCAAACTTTAAAAAAATCTACTTTAAATTCATGGCCAGTGGATTTGAAGACGGCTTGCTCTAATACCATCTTAAATTCCCTCTAACCATTGCATCAAAACTTCAACATATTTAGATGTCGATGAAATAATTTATAATTTATTAAAAAAATTATATTCAGATGTGGATGGAATAATTTATAATTAATTAGAATATCTTTGGCCATATCTTTAGTAATTAATTCAAATCTCAAATAAAATTAAGTCCCCTCATTAAGGCGTTTCCTTTCAAATCAGATATTTAGATATAATCAATTTATAATTTATTAGAATATCTTTGGTGCTAGATCTAAACTAGATTAAAATATATTATAGTGATTAAAACATATTTTTTAAAAAAATATTTTTCATTTTTAAATATATTATGGAAATTATAATAAATTTTTGAAAATATATTTTTTATTTTTTTAATAATTTCTAAAATTAAAATATTTGAATTATAACATTTTAAAATATATTTTCATTTTTTAAAATGATTACAATGATTAAAATTAGAAATAAAATTTTTTTTCAATTTTTTAGAATATTACAGTAATTATAATAAATGTTTTAAAATATATTTAGGCATTTTGTAATCTTTAGAAAATGTTTGGCAATATCTTTAGTAACAAATTCAAATCAGATATTCAAGACAAGTACAAGTTCAAGCTTCATCCGCAACCAAGACGAGCATATCGAAGATCTCTTAGATTGGGTAGCGGTAGCACGGCTTTGCAACCGTATACCAGTGAATAAGGTGTGATACCAGTCGGTGTATGAACCATAGTATGATATGCCCACAAGCTTTCACCGAGCTTTTCATTCCAGTCGTGCTTATTGTTGGATGTAAGCTTGGTCAATATCTTGACAATGGTCTTGTTGAAAGTCTCGGCTAGTCCATTTGTTGATGGATTATAAGCCGTGGACGCCAGGTTCTATATTCTGAACTTGTCACAAAACCGAGTGCACATTTTAATTTATTGTTATTATCATAACCGTTTTTACACTTATACGGTAAGCCGAGTTAAAATTTTTGGGGTTATGAGTATGCATTTAATTGGGGACTACTTCTTCATATACTCCGACAAGTATACGAGTATAAACTACTTCTTCATTTCCTCCAACTGGTGCACGAGGCTAAACCGCTCCTTCCCTCCCACTAGTGCATGAGGCTAAACTGCTACTCTCCTCCGACTGGTATACGAGGTTAAACTGCTCGTTCCCTCCCACTAGTGCATGAGGCTAAACTGCTACTCTCCTCAAACTAGTATACGAGGTTAACCTGCTCCCTACACTTCCACTTCGGTCAAACCTTCCTACAGTTAGGATCAAAACCAAAATCCTCTCTGGATTTATTCCACGAACGAGAGGTCCACAAAATTGAATGATCAAATCTTTAAACAGTTAGGATCGTCTCAAACTCCCATTTGGTCAAACCTCCAAATAGTTAGGGCCAAAGACAAAGTCCCCCACCAATCCTCTCTAATAGGATGATGAGTCCACAAAACTATCACGTTAACAATTACATCTGATAGTCAATCTCGTCATTCCCACAAATGATGTCTTCCAATCAGTCGTCACACTTCTATGTCCCTGAACAATTTGATTATCCAAACACTATCATTCCCGCAAGTGACGTTGTTCGTCGATAACATCCTACCAAGCAATGTGCCTTATCGATTCTCGAATGGCGACCTACCGAGCGATGAGTCGTTATTCAGACCCTCTCCCGATCGCTCACGCGAGTGACCGGACATTTTTGGCTAAGTTGTTACACTTAAACAATACGGCCTAACCTAATTACAACTTAATTGTTGTAATTAACCCAACACAATGTCTCGAACGACTAAGGGTAGAGAAGAAAATTTAGCGTTAAGTCTAAATGAAACTTCTCGACAACTCATCATACTGAGAGGAATAGTATGGCTGGCCCAATTCAAACAGTAATCGGTAAAGGCAAACCAAACTCGTTGATAGCTGAGGGTTTGCTAAAAATCCTAAGTATGGGTCAACAAGAAGGAAAAATACACGAGTTATTCGAAACACAATGATCAGATGATAAAGGCATAATTTTAGCAGATTTTAAGACAATATATTCGAACAGAGTTATGACAATACATTCCAAACAAAGTCATGACAATACATTCGAACAAAGATAACAAAAACGTCTCAAAATCAACCCCGTTGGGCTTAGTCCAGCAAACTGAAGGATACAAGTTCAGCCTTAACAACGGCCAGCCTCTTCGCCTGATCCACTCGGATATGCTCCTCAGCTTCCTTCTGGAGCTCGGCCTTAGCAAGAGCAGCAGCAACATCAGCAGCCGTTTCTTCCCAATGCAGTGCCTGGAGAGCTTCCGTCGCTTCTCTATAAACTCTATGAACTCTGGTGTTCTCGAGCTTAAAGTCCTTCAGGGTCGCCTCTCCCTGGGCAGAGCTTAAAGTCCTTCAAATTATTTGCTATGATAGGATAAAAACCAAAAAGGTGCCCCACTTGACACTAACGATGAAGATCGCTTGTTTCATAGCATTCTCCAACCGTTGGACAAGTCCTCACGCGGATCCAAAGTCCGGAGTAATAGATTCTTGACCAGGGGCAATCATAGAAATAAGTTGGATCCGGGGGAGCGGCCCTTCGTCATCAACATGTGGCCTCCATCCACCCCCTATGTGTGCTGGGTCCGGGAAACCAGACTTAGGCCAAGGCTGTGAAGGGAATTGCGGAGTGGATGGTCGAGGGGGCAACTCTTCTCCCTCATTGTCGGAGATCACGATGGGTTCAGGATTAACGAGCTCAGACCTTGCTGGACTCCTCTTGCAGGCGATCTCCTCGTATTGGTTCGCCTCCTCCACGGTGAGGGGCTTCTTACCAGAAGATCTTAGGGTGAAAGGCCTAACAACCGGGGCCTCCTCTCGAGCTGCAAATGCAATAGAAAGAAGTTAGGAATGTTAACTCAAAAAGTCAAAAAATTTCTAAGTCTTGAAGACAGACGACCTACGAAGTGTAAGCGAGTTCCATCATGTGAACGAGCAAACAAAGCTCGCCTGACAAAGACCAAAGCTCACCAGACAGCAGCACTCGCCATACAGCTGAGCTCGCCTAATGAAAGCAGAAACCCGCCTAAGCTCGCCTATCAAGCAGAGCTTGCCTGATAAAGGTAGAAACTCGCCAATCAAGTAAAACTCTCCTAATAGAAGCATAGCTCGCCTAACAAGCAAGCTCGCGTGAATAGTAGAACTCTGCCAGAGTCGACGAAGTTCGCCACAGAAGATGAACAAAACGCTATTCATCTTCCCAATCTCATTCGTTTATGCGTTCATTTCACACCCATAGTCCTTAACTTACCCTGGTGAGTTCGAGGTATGTTGGGGGTGGCCACGGCAGCAGCGGCAACGTCGGCGGCG
>NW_017972683.1:0-5587 GCF_001876935.1 Asparagus officinalis
TACGATGATATAACTGGATTGATATCTTTTGAAGTAGCAACAGTGGTCGACGTTGCACTTCTGAAAACCTTCCTTGTGCATGAAGCCATCAAACTTCTTATACCACTGCCTTAGGGCTTGTTTCAGACCATACAAGCTCTTCTTGAGTCTGCACACCAGGTTCTTCTTCTTTTCTTCTGAGAAACCTTCTGGCTGGTGCATGTATATCTCCTCTTCTAGATCTCCGTGAAGAAACACCGTCTTCACGTCTAACTGCTCTAGATAAAGATCTTCAATAGCTACAATACTCATCACTGTCCTGATAGTATTTAGCTTTACCACAGGAGCAAAAATATCGGTGTAGTCAATTCCTTCCTTCTGCTGGAAACCTTTGACAACTAGTCGGGCTTTATATCTTCTGGAATCATCTTGCTCCTCTTTCACCAGGTACACCCGTTTGTTGTGGAGTGCCTTCTTACCCGTAGGTAACTCAGCTAGTTTCCACGTCTGGTTTGAGATGAGAGACTTCATCTCGTCTTTCATGGTAAGCTTCCACTTGCTCGCATCTCCACCCTGATAAGCTTCATCATAGCTTTCAGGCTCCCCTCTATCTGTTAACAACAGATAGTTCATGTATCTCCTGTTAGGTACATGAGGCCGTGAAGATCTCCTCAAAATCGGAGCTGATGCGTCGGGCTCTTGCACACCATCTTGTCCAACAGGTTCTTCTGGCTGAGGACCTTCTGCATTGGGTTCTTCCGAGAGGTTACTCGGGACATTATCTGCATCTGCAAATATTGACTCGCTCTCTGAGTCATCTGTCTTATGCATGTCCTTGTACATCACCTTCTCGTTGAATATCACATCTCTGCTCCTGATCACTTTCTTATTTTCGTTGTCCCAAATGCGGTAGCCGAACTCATCTTCACCATAGCCGATGAAAGTGTATTTCTTTGACTTGGGATCAAGCTTATTCCTACATTGATCACTAATATGCATGTAAGCTACACAACCGAAAACTTTAAGATGTGAAGATGAGTTCGGCTACCACATTTGGGATCAAGCTTATTTCTTTAATATGCACGTAAGCTTATTCCTTCCACTATTTTTTTAATAGTAGAAATGATCCAAATCACTTTAGTAATAACACTTTACCGAGATGTATTACTTGTATTGTTGAGTGAAAAAGTAAATAGGAGACTGATCCTTGACCTAGCTCCAACATCAAAGAGGTTAACGGACGAGTTGGTCCGTGTATCGACTTTTTTTTTTGAACCTGAGAAACAGGGTGAGGTTCCCTGTTCATTTGAATATATATAAAAAGAGAAGAAAAATATACATACTTCTTCTCTAGATGAAGGACAAATCAGTAAGAGAAGTGAGTAGGGAGCGGACCATTGTCCGTGGATCGACTTTATACTTAAAAAAAAACTATTAGAAAAAAATGTCTACTGCAAAGGGACCACAAACTGTAAAAATTGAGAAAAATAACCTCACGAGTATATAGTAGCCTAGGCTTCTACCAACACCATTGCCCATTGGCTTATGTTCCCTAAAAGTATATGGATTCTCTAAGTAAGAGACTTTGAATTAGTGGACATATTATGTTAATTGAGAAAAAAATCATTTCAATATATATTATTGAAAAAAAATACAACATCAACTAAGTAACAAGAAACAACTTCAGAGCACAATTCTGTGACAGGGTTAAAAATGAAGGAAGAAACAATTTCAATTAATAATATACTAACTGAGAAATACATGGACTTATTGAAGACAAAAATTATCTTAATTCAATGCAGCATGTCGTTTTCAAATGGTCCATAGTATTTAATACGCCCTCATAGCTGAAATGGGAGAAATCAAAGTCCCAACTGTCCCTTGTCTTCTCATGTAGACAAGAGTTAACTCATGTTGTGGGACTTGTTTTTTTATATAAATGAGGAGTGTGTATACAGTATGAGTGTTAGTACGGGGACCCAAAATATGGGACCAATGGAGGGGATAGGTGAGGTGTCCCCTCCCTATTGCATAATGAGTTGCCTATGCCAACTCATTATGCAATATGGAGGGGACACCTCACATGTCCCCTCCCTTGGTCCCATATTTTGGGTCCTTAAATCATTTTCCACAGATCCTTCCAAGTGTCAGACGGTGCTGTTCCCATTGCTTCCAACACGTCCAACGCAAGGTTGTTGTGGCAAGTTTGGAGGATGAATTCCTCTGTGATCGGGTCCCGGCAATTCATCGCCTTGTTCCGGAACCTTTTGACGAAGGTGTCGACTAACTCCCCGTCCTTCTGCTTCTCATCGAGCAACGATCCGATAGATATCTCGGTGTCGTCGTCGAAGAAGTTGGCCAGGAACTTGGTCTCCATGTCATCCCAGCTGTTCACGCTGCCTGGCTTGAGGCGGCGATACCAATCGAAGGCGGCTCCGCGAAGAGTGCCGACGAATGACCGCACCATCAGAGGCTCATTACCAGAGATCACCCCCAAGTGCGATTTGAAGTAAATCAAATGCTGGGTAGGTGAACCCATCCCATTAAACGGCGTGAAGTTAATTAGATTAAACTTCGCCGGATATGGGATCGATTCCCATTCTCTTGGGTATGGGCAAGGAATGCCTGTTTTCTTCGTCTCTTGAGCGGAGATCAATGTGTTGATTTTGCTCTCGAGGTTCTTGATCTTCAGACTTTCGCCTGTGTCTTCATTGGCATTCTCATTACCACCCCCTGCATTGACAGGATGATCATTGGTATTCTGAGCATTTGTATCCTCATCTTCCAGATTAACCGGGTTACGACGATTCTGCTCGCCTTGTTTGTTCGCCAATGTTTGGATTTGTTGGTCATGCATTTCTCTCATCTGCTGCATGGCCATCTCCATCTCAAACTTGAAACTTTCTTTCTGCTTAGCCAAAGCGTCTTCAAGCATCTTGGCCATCTGCTCCGCACTTATCATAAGTGCCTCGCGGGGTTGTCCCTCGCTGGATACCGTATTATCTGATGCAACCGCGGAGCCGGCATCAGATTCTTCATCTTCTGAAGGGCGTCTTGTCCGAACCCTACCATAGGTTGCTCGTTCGATGGTTCCGGACTGTAGACGGGTTCTAGGTCGGGAGGCTCTCAGAATCGACTCGAAATCATCTCGTGCTGATGTCTTCTTGCTCGTCATGTTGGTGGTGACCCTCGGAAATTCTCCATCTATAATCACCCTTCCTCTTCGTTGGAAGCGCCTAGGCCTTGGTTTTGGCGTCTCTGCACTGAGTCTTTCAAAAACTGAAACTCTTTCGGGGACCGCCTTAATGCAATTGCATTCAGACAATACCGCCCGAATGAGTTTGGAACAGGGACATTGAATTTCCTGTTCTCGGGGACTCCTCTTCCTTCCTGGTTCTGTTCGTATTCCCAGCACGATAATATAACTCGTCATCTTGACAGTCGGAGTAACCTATCGTGTGTGGGCACGACTTCTCAGGTATAACACTATCATTATCAGATGATAATGTTTCCATCTGAGGTTGGATCGCCTTCTTTGGGCTTTCAAAGGTTACACGCCTAGAAACATGCCTTCGTGGGCGCGAGTCTTCAGCGTGCTCTTGGACTTCGATGCGCAAGTTAGTGCGCGCAGCTGCCTTGAGCTCTTTGTCATACTGGCGGTGATGGCGACCCCCAGCATTTTGAGTCGTTCTGGGCTTCTTCATCGGGCCCAAACGCTCGTGAACTGGAGCTTTGCCTCTCTCATCCGGAATTAGACCGAGGCGCTCTAAAATTGGCTTCTTCCTTCGGGATGATTCTGCATGATCTCCCGGAGAAGCTATTTAGCCATAGGAACTAACGGCGACTTTGGTTGATTCGCCGGAGTTTGCCCTTGCTTAGAAGGCTGCACTGGTTTCTTTTTGGCCTGAGTCGCCACTTCAGACTTAGGCTTCCAGACTTGGCGGGTTAATGGTGGCTTCTTCGCCTCCTCCTTTTGCAGTCTTCTACGGGCTTCCTGAGCTTGAGCCCGTGCCTGCGCTGACATCGCGCGGCGCTTGCGAATACGCTCTTCAAGTGTCGAACGGTTCCGTTTGACACGGACCCATTCGTTCGTTGGCGGCTTGGAGGAGTCGCCATTCATCGGCCGTTGAGGCTGTTTGCCTCTCCCGTTCTTCATATGGAGGGGCTAATCATGTTGGATGATTTAGCCTTGCTTCCTTTCTTCTTGGATGAGGTGTTCGTCCATTGTTGGTCTCCAACCAGGTCGGGATAGACCCACATGTTCTCCCTTTTTAGTGCAGTGAGGGGTTGTTCGCGTGGAAAACTGTTTTCTTTTTCATTGATATGATTGTCATCTTGGGTTACAAAGATCCGGTCTTTTATAGATCCGGTTACAACTAAATCAAAGAAAATAAAGAAAAAATTACAACTTTCCTTCTGTGAACAAATCACGAGCTCCTGTTTTGCGGTCGCTCGTTTTGGTGGGTTCTTTGCCTGCGCCGGGGTTAATCCGTGGACCACCGCGCGATCTAGATCCGGTCGGATCTACACGATTATACGGGTATTATTCCACGAAGGGAATAATAGCCGGGAGGGATTAGTCCACCAAGGGAATAATCGCTCGGATCTCGAGATCTAAGACCAAGCTTAGATCTGGAGTGTGATCTTGTGTAGATCTCAGATCTGTTCTTTCTTCCTCTCGAAATCCTGCCTTTTCTGACGTGGATGCTCGCCGAGGATCAGATCCGAATGTGCAAGTCTTCAAGTCTTCAAAGCTCCGAGTTCGCTCTTCAATCCGGCAGAGTTTTGGCTCTTGAAATCCCCACCCTTGAAAATGAACATCTCTAGGCCTATTTATAGGCTCTCAGGACAGTGGCTGCAAAAAGGGAATTGTCGGCCACCTCTGGCCACTGTCGGCCACCTCGGGCCACTGTCGGCCACCTCGGGGTGGCCGGCACTGTGCCTAGCCACCTTGAGGTGGCTCGGCTCATGGCCAAGCCACCTCAAGGTGGCTCGGCCACCGAGCCACCTCATGGTGGCTCGGCTAAGGCCGAGCCACTTTGAGGTGGCTCGGCTTTGGCCGAGCCCCCGCGGGCGATGTTTTCCGATTTTTTCGAGTTGTGTCCGTTTTTCGGTTTTGTCCGTGATTCGGTTGATTGAGACTCTGATTTGTTGATCTGATTTGGCAGTAAGTCTGATTCCTGATTTGGCAGTAAATCCACTTCTGAGTTCGAGTCCGAAACTGATCTTGATTCGATCGTGATTCGTCCGAGTCTGTTCCCGGTTGGATAACTCGTTGATTCTTTAACACTTGGCTTGATTCCGAACGCGTATGGGTGCATTCCGTCACTTGCGTGCGATTCGTCGATCTCGTCGCCTCGTTGGTTCGTCCAAAAATCCTAAAGTCAACGCCTAACACGTGTTGCCGGGTAGCCTATTCCCGTAACAAATGGTAAAGCCTATGTATTCGACATCATAGCACAAAGTCTCAGAGAATTCACTCTCTTAGCACAACGTTACATGCGGAACAGATTTAGACAACCTGCATGCTAGCCCGACTCAAACGGTAGTCGGTAAAGGCTTATCAAACCCGTTGATGGCTGAGAATTTGCCAAAAATTCTATAAATG
>NW_017972684.1:0-35200 GCF_001876935.1 Asparagus officinalis
GGACGGACTTTTGATAATTTCTATCGTCTGCAGCGACTCGTAATCTCTCCTTGACATTTCTTTCATTGAAGTAGCACTTTACATGGTAGCTAGTGCTTTAACTTGGTTGGTAACGCGGCTTGAATTGAATCCGGTTCTTGATTGCTATTCACGTGTATAGCGAAAACTGAAGCCTTTTCCTTATTCTCGAAAAAGATTCTCCTTTTTGGGAAATGAAGTATTCGGTCGATCGGAAATTAGGACCAGGCTCAACAAACTCAATCTGGAGGTATTTTATCTACTCATATTTCAACTCTTCTGCATGGTTCTTCAGCTTTATATAATTATGTTGTTTATGGCAATATTCATCCATCCAACTTACGTCTTCATTGCGTCTCTCCATTGCACACTGATATACTATCAAAGACATTCCTCCTCTTTTAACAATTCATTATCCATCATCGACATGCATACATTTACATTACAGTCCTCTTCTATTATAGAACCAACGGCAAATATAACTGAAACATGGACTCGACGCGTGTTGAACATGTCACTTGACATTTTCACCGAATTATATATTTAAGTTCAAGGCGCTTTGATGATATAACGAGATTTGATTTTTCAAGCCATGCGGGAGAACTCTCCATGAGCATTATGAAACTTCGCAACAACCATTACAGTGGTGAATATTTTTTAATGAACAATTGATGATGGGGGGGGGGGGGGGGGGGGGGGGTTATTTTTTTTCGCAAGTCCGAGCATGTATTTAATTCTCATCATTGACCTGTGATCTTCTGAGCAATTGTTCTATTTCATTTATTTGGACAATTATAGAAAGACTTTAAGTAGCATTTTCAACATGATAATTCCAGTAACTCTGTATATTTGCCTCCATCAATTCTATCAAATTTGTAATTTCTGCGTGAGTAACAAAAAATATTTTTCTAGGACCCCATCATATTATAGGCATATTATTATTCCAACACTGTAATTTTTCCACATTGAATAGAAATAATCGGTATTCCATTCGCCATTTAACTGAAGGAATTAAAATTTCTTACATATTACAAATTTAGATTTTTTCCATATTAGATAATCATAATTAAACATAATTTCCTCTAGATTACAATATTAAACTAAACAAATATTGTTGGAGATAAGTGGGCATGAGTTGGTTTTATATCAAATTCAATCTCTATATTAACTGATTTTAATTTTTAATCATGGCTTATGAGAATGATGACTTCTCTCGCGCGTCTGAAGTTTAATATTCCATTATTCAAAACGGTAAGATAAAATCTTGTGATGGCAGATACAGGGGCATGAGTTGGTTTGGCGCTCGTGTGCAACTAGAGAGATGGACTAATTATTCAAATATTAGCGTGAGCTTGCAACGCGGCTCCATGACGAGTGTCACACAGGCGAGATGGAAGATTGTGAATTGGACTTGAGAGACGTCATTGAGCGCTCATATTCAATCCAAGGTAAGTGATGGGGATGATAGAGACATCCAACCGCTCATAGTGTGGGAAGGGTTAGGAGAGAGCCAATGTGATCGAGACGAGCGATGCAGTAGAGAACAATGACCAAAAGAAGGGTGGCTATTGCAGTCTCAAATTGAGGAGGAAGCATGAATGTGATTGCTCTATTATTGTCAGAGCTTGGCGAAGAATCTCTTCGCGTGCACCATAGAGAGGTGGCAGGCCACGGTGAAGTAGATGATAGTGAGGGTCACGAGACAACTAGTTGGTGTGAGGTGTTCTGAATAGGTAGTGTGCGTTGGTTCTGATTTTGAACGTGCGAAAGAAATCAGAAGACTCTAGCGGCAGATGGCCAAAGTTTGCAAGATGACGATAATCCTTCAAGAGAGTTTGAGAGTCAAATCCAAGGTGGAGATTGTGTGGGATGGTCTTTGATTCTTTGAGAACTTCATGAGATTAGATAGGAGTTTAGAGATCTATTATCATTAGGAGTTGAGTTCATTCACTTAGAATTTGAATCGTTATTCTAATTAGGAAGTTAGGCTACGAGATAGGCGGTTTTGATTGTTTCCTATATATCTTCTCTATTGCTTTGGAGCTGAAAAAACTAAGAAAAGAATAAGAGAGTAGAGGAAGATGTAGTGTTTAGGAGAGCCAATATTCTTGTAATCTAGCGGTTAGCAGGAGGGGTAACCTGAATTCAATAATATTATGCGCAGAGGCGAGGGTTTTTCGTGATCTTATCCGTGCAAAAGATTACAAGGATGGATTTTGGAGAGAAGTATGAAAGCTTGAATCTATATACTAAAGGATTGAGAGATGTGAGACGAGAGTTGCAGTGTTCCTCTTATAGTTCTCTCGCCTCACACCCCCATACATAATGGAAGATTTTCTCATATGTTGTTCCCGTGAACGCTTAGGTCGAAACTGGATCGAACGAACACGTAAATCTCGGTGTTCTTTTTTTCTGTGATTTTGTGATATTTTATATATATTGTTGATTGTGGGCTTTCTTAGCTTGAGTTCGCATATTGTAATAGGCGAGGAGACGTGGAATTTCTCGCCAACAAAAAAGCGCTTCGAAGCGTCTATTTTGAAGAGCGATTGCTCACGAAATGCACGCGATGAAAAATATCACAAGGCCGGATTTGAGGCTTAATTTTCTGCCAATATTCAAAATATAGCACTCGAAAATAAAATGTATTCCCTTCCAATTTCATATGCCAGCAGGTTTCACTCCATAACTACCAGATTTCTTCTTTTTATAATTAAAAAATATGCAGGTTTTGATGAGTCGTCAACAATGTCAAACATTGTCTCGGAAACATCTCATGTATACAGCTGGTTAAAATATTTCATATATACAAGGCATTATAATAGGGTAATCACAAAATCCCCTTACTTTTGCGGGGATGCAGATATAGATCCATAATATTTACAATTGAACAAAATCCTTTAAATTTAAGGGTTTTGCATGGGCCTCTCTTTCAACTTCTTTATTCCATTCAATCCCCAGCATAACTCTGTCAAGTTCTAATCGTGTTGACGTGCCTTGGCTAGCTAGGCTGACCAAAAAACTTGAAAAGAGGAGTGCTACAGGCACACCCCTCTCAAGCACACCCCAACCACTATGCCTCTCTATCTACAGTGCTCAGTGGGTCCCATTCAAGTGTGGACCCACTTGCCACTGTAATAGAGAGGATGTGGTTGGGATGTGCTGTGAGAGGGTGTTCTTGCCTCTAGCATTTTTTACTGAAAAACCCCTCATTCTAAAAGATTCGCTTATTTTATCCTTTTTACTATTTCCATCTATTTTTTTTATGGTTGTTAAGGGTATAATTTTTTCTCTCTTTTTACTGGTTACTGCGTCGCTCACTTGAAACATCTAGACTTGATGTATTAATCTTTGCGAAAGGTTAGAAATTAAAAATCTTTCAAGGCGGATATACTGCAATAAAAATAATTCAATTTAATAAGCCAATGTCCATTCAGAGCAACCCTTTTTCCTTTTTTAGGGTATAATCTTAACATATTTTATCAAATCAATTAAAATTACTATGCTAACTAATTCATGGGAGAATAGCCTTGCTTTCTCATTGATCTCCTTATTCTTTTTTTTCCCCTTGTTGTGTTTGATTGAATAGAACAATAAATGTTGGGCGTTTTCTTTCTAAAATTATGTGGGCAGTCAAGTCTGAATCATAGTTTGGATATATTCCTTTAATTGCTTATCGCTGATGATAATAAACCATTATATCTCTAATTATAAAGTGGTTAATTACTGAAAGGAGATGTTAATTGATGGAAATATCAACTTTAATTAGAGTCGAATTTTTTTCCCTTTTAAAAATAATTCCTAACTTAAGGTTTAATTTTTGAAAACTGTTCCAGATTATTACTGCATATCTACGCACGGTTCTAAATGTCATATTCATGGCTCTTTACCAGATAGCCCCAATTAATATTTCAAGATTGACAAAAAACCTTAAATTTTTTCTTTCCGGAGTTATTATAGATAGATGTTCTGTTCGCTTGATGACGATTATCGAATTTTTTCTCCTATTTCTGTCGCGTTGATATTAGTCCTCTCCTCCCCCTCTCCTCCGGTAGGGCTCATCTGGGCTGGTCCTCTATACCCACATCGATCTGATCGATCTAACTTACTAACTAACATGCGCCTCTGCAAACAACAACGAATTATACCATTCAAACCGCGTGTGACGATCTCAAGCCTCCGTTGATCCTCCAAGCTCCGCGTTGCATCCATGGCTGAGATTATACGTTTCCAGTTGAGAAGAATTACAAGGTTTAAGATGAGATAGAAATGTAGACAGGAGGTTGATGGAGAATGAGACAGATATGAGAGTACGGAAAAGAAACATCTGATTCTATTCATTTCTTCTACCCCTGAGAAATTAATAACAACCTCACATTTATATAAATACAAAATCTCAAACCTCCTCATCAAAAGAAAGGCAAACAGCACTCTCTTCAGGCCCGTGCACCAAATCTAACTAACAAAAGCCAGCACAATGGATAGCAGTTAATACATATTGAGGAGACTGCCTTGAGGCTGGACATGTAACACTTGCAATATAACCCCTCTAATGTTCCAATGGATATATAGCCACATCAGAATGGTTCACTTGATATTCATCCATTGTCGTGGGTGAAGGGGTTTGCGGAACTTGCGTCGTCCCATTGACGAGCGTTGACATAGACAGCATCCTTGACATAAAGCACATGCGTTGCTAACTAATTCTGGTGTGACTGAAATGAAATATTTACAAAGACCCATGTACTTTAAGTTTTGCAACTCTAATGCCCCAGCTTCTGCGTATCAGGTCTTTCAAGTTAGTAGGGAGATCGAGTTCCCAGGGCTCGACCAAGCCACCAGTTTTCCAACGGCTTGCAGGTTACTTGGCCTCCATTGACAGGCGTCATTTTGACAGGCTCCTGACATTACCCCCCTTGAATTTTCGACGCTTGTCTCAAGTCCATTGTAGAACATCCTGATACCATCAAAATTGTTTTGTGGCGGATTACATATTTTTTCGGAACCTGATGCTCCCTGCGCGCGTTCGTTGCTAAACCTGTAGAAAAGCATCAGATCGCCTTCTCAGCAAGGCCGATATTGATAGAATTCAACCACAATAACAAACACATTATTCTTGGTCTTTCGTTTCACAGCCGGACAAAAGTTTGTTAGACACAGAAAACAGATATTTCAGCTATTTGTCTGGCCAAATAATCCATGGCCAAGAAAGGGCACTCAGGCTTAGCCTCCAGAACATCATTCAAACTTTCCAAAAGTTGCTCTGGTTGCACATGTTCGATTGGTCCACTCAAACAGACACAATACCTGCTCCATGCACCTGATGATACAAACAGGGTATGCTCAGTTCCAGTTCTTTCCCACCACAATCTTTTTCCTGGCAGGAACCTGAGGTGACTCACAAGAGGATTTGGAACTAGGACATCAGCGTATGCCATAAACCACCAACCTGTTCCTCCGAGCTCTGCACCTCGAAGATTCCTAGGAGGCACTGCTGAAATAACCTGGGCCTGTGGGCGATCCGCTTCAGGCATTCAACTTCATGTCTTCTTAACAAACTCATCTTCTTCTTGCTTGGATTGGCCACGGTGGCTTCTTGAGCCTTTGATCTTCTCTTGCTTTGAGATTGGCCGTGGCGAGATTCCTTGAGCTTTGACTCTCTCGGTGGAGACGAGAAGAATTTGTCGGGTTTCTTCATCTTTCCTTCTTCCTCCGCGATATACCTCAAAGACCCTGCTCAGGTTCTTGATGGATCCTCAACGGCTGGCATTTCTCGCTTCGGACACCTTTTTGGTTGGGTTTTTTGGAAGAAGAATCTTGAGTTGAATTGGAGAGCACTCGAGACCGATGAGAGACTGGGTTCCCGTGCGGGGCAGAGGGTTTCTTTGTTGGATTTTGTGTGCATTTCTCTACCATGATTTTTAGTAATTTGAGGATGTGAGAATCGAGGGGAATTGCTATACAGTTACAGGAGTTGGATTTTGATGAGACGCTTGCCTGTCTCTGCGAGCTCGAAGATTTGCGGATCGTCTTCATCCCTGAACCCAAATTCCATTTGCCAGAACCTATGGCACTGCCTGAGTTTTTGCCTTTGAGAAAATATGCTCACTCACTATTTGCACTCCAATTGTCGAATGTTGATGAAGCCCTGTCGAGTGTCGTGCTGCTCCAAGTTAACAGGTTGAACACCCATTTGACTTCAGCATTTCTTCGATGTGGAGGAAGTATTCCTACTGCGTGTCATTCCTGCTAGGTTCTCAGCTCGCCTGGGATCTACTTTTCCTGTCTCCCTTCTGATTCCATGGACACCCAAAATCTTCGAGCAGCGGTGTCGGTTCATGATTGTCACGGTTCCTTGCCCCATCTTTCCATGTCATCCAAAACTCTCATTGTTGGCTCGAGATCACTTCATTCTGATGTCGAACGGTTTCTGGATCCGCTCCTGCTCCTCCTTCTCTCCCTTGTCTTCTGTTGTCTTTGATCGGCAGGAACTATTTCTGGTAAAAACAAGCCTCATCGCTCTAAGTCGCAGCCATTTTCTTCTTCCATCGGACAGTACGCTCGGTACACCAATTCTGTGAGAGATCTTCAAGCTCCTGTTATCCCTCCTCAGCTCCCGGCTTCATACCATTTGTGCTGAGTTATATAGTTCTACGTGAGCAAGCAATCTTACACAGAGTAACTGATGCTGAAGATAGAAATGAGACAGTAGCGCTTTGTAGGCCAAGAATTGAAGACAGATAACCTGAGAGTAGTGAAACGCAACCATCTGGATTCATATATTTCTTCATAATCCTCCTTGACGATTTACAGCTCGCCGTTTATCATACAAAGTCGCAACGCGCCTGCGTAAGAAGATTAACGCAAGCAAGCGGCCCGCCCGCGCGCGCCGCGCTGCCCCCCCCCTCCCCCCCTCCCCGGCTCGCGCTCTCGTCGCCCCCTCCTCTCCTCGCCCCCACTCACTCTTGTTGTCAGTGGTTGCTGGTTCGCGAACTGCTGTTAGATCAAAATATCAGAAGTAGTGAATGCGTGGAATCCTGTATTGAGGAGTGGGTGTGCTCTATTGTCTGGAGCATTAGTGCTACTTGCAATCTAAGCCTGGCCTCCGACTGTTCCACGTGGCTTGCCACCATCACCAATCTTCAGCTTGCTATCAGTCCATGTCTGTCGGTTGACAGTTGTTTGCGTCGGCGTCGTCATTGTATTGAGTCTCGCCGCGATGATCGCGGTGTGACTGAGGTTAGTCAAGCGTTCGGCGCTGAAGCAATTCTGTGGGTGCACGCTGATACTCCGCGTGTGTTACAGACCTCGATGACTTAAGATTGGGCACCAATCCCTAAGCTCCCTCGATCTGGCCTCTGCCTGGCGTGATCGAGTGCGCGCTGTAGCGACTCAGGTCATCGGCTGATCCTCAGCCTCCGCCATAGGCTTCACCATGTTTCCATAGGCCGATCAGCGGCTCCTGACATGCGCTCATGTACTGGCTCACAGCCTCCGTCCGCATCCTCGCTTCGACGTCCGTCAGGGTCCCGACCATCTCCGCTACTCTCCTCCCCCGTCGAGATGCCTCGTTCCTGCTATCAAACTTTGGGGTGCCGCAATAAATGGCTCCGCTCGACTCTCCAGCCCCTACTTCAGATCGTCCCGTACCGCCTCCGCGCCCTTCGATTGCCCTGAATATCAGGAACCCTTCGCTTGTCCTTCCCTGTCTCGCTCGCGACCTCCGAACACGACATGGTGTGGGGATACCTTTCGGAGCCCTATTCCTACCGTGTGCCCAGTGACTACCTACGATAGCAGCTGAGTTAGTGTGTTATGCTGAGCGGAGGAAAACACCCCTACGTTCAGTCGACCTTGGAAATCTCCGCACCCACAGACGGTGAGCAACTCTGACCTAGGCCGTTTGTTCAGTTGTTCCTCACACGCGCGATCTTTACGGGTCTCGGTGTTCTACTGCCGGGCCAGCCTCGACCCTCGTCTGCCAAGGTCCCGCCATATCGCCCCGTAATTCTACAATCCTCCCTCTTGCGAAGCCCTGTTCGCACCTTCTCCCGTCCTGATGTTGATAATTCCGCAGATCGCTTCTTCGGTCTTCGCCCAGAAATCTTCTGGGGTCTTTACACCTCCTCACGGCTCACCGGCTGGCCACCGTCGGCTGCGCATTCCGCTTTCCTCCTTCTACAGCGGGCCCATTTTACAAGGTGGACTTCTCGTTGTGTTGGTGAGCTCTTTCTTCAGTCTCCAGCATCCAAGTTTCGAGAAGCAAGTGAGGTCTCACACCCTCCCTGCGAGTCAGGGAGATGGAGTGAGATCAAAGCAGGGCCCCGCTTTTGGGTATGACGAGAAGCGGCCGTCGTCGGATGAGCCGTACATTTCCCTGCCCAGCACTATTTTTCTTACCTACGAGCGGCCTCGCGCAGTCTGATTGACCACTGCACGACTCGCGAAGACAACTGAGAACAATAGCGGTCCGGGTTTTTTTAGATCTCAAGAGGGAGAAATTGGTCAGAGCATACCGCTGCCGCGGCGATAAAGACATTTTCTCCACACACTCTCTGACGAGCGCGTGTTACTTTCGTCTGACGCGGCTGGCGGCATCGCTGTTCGGGTCATGGTGAGTGCCTTCCGGGGCCTGATCGATGGCCTCATCTGTGTGCTGCGAGGTAGGGTCCGCTTAACAAGCTGCGTCGTGGTGAAGCGTTACAGATCGATCAGCTGCATCATTCCTCATGGGCTCTTTCACGTGTCCTCGTACGTCGTCGACGCGTGAAGGACGAAAGAAGCGCTGGTGTGAGAGTGTCGACAGGCAAGCTGCAGGCTATCAACCCAGCGGAAGAACGAGTTGAAGCGACGATCTTTAGTGGGAGGGCAGCTTCTTCGGGTCAGCTTCTACGTAGAGAGTTTTCATGACTTTGGACGCATGAAAGTTTCGAAGTCTTTAAAGAAGCAGGAGGCCATATAATCTTTTTACATATAGTTTTTTCCTCTGGCAAACTTTAATTACTACTGCAAATTATAAAAAATATATCTTAATTAGTTTTGAAGTGCCTATGATACAAGTTATTACAGAGGAATAGGTTATGCTGTGCTCCTCTCAACAAGGGAATACCCCTACAACAGCGTAGGTTGTACAGACTGGATTTTCCTGATTGCGCTTATGCATATTTATATCCTGCTAAGAGATTGTGACTGCATATTAAACATTTGTTTCTGTTCTAGTGTAGGTAGAGATTTAATTTGTTCACGTGTTTGTTTGTTTGTTTTTTTTGTTGTTCGCGTGGTATTGGATGTGCAGGTTGATGAGTTATAATATCATTGCTCTGATCATGAGATTCATGATCAGGTGAGATACTTAAAAGCAGACTGAAGTTATTTTGACAAGAAAGTTCGAGTAGTAATAAAATGGCCGTTTTAAGTATAAGGCCGAGGGTTTAAGGCTTAATTTGTAGGAGGGTGTTGTGGTATACAGTAATGATATCTAGAAGTTATGCGGCCTGATTTGCATTGTATGTATGTGGGAGGTCCAGACTGTAGGAGGAGGAGGAGATCAATCTTGTATGGAGCGACGAGAGAGAGCTAAATCAGCAAATCCTGACAAATGTAAACTTTTAGTTAATAAATAGGGGCCGGGGTGCGGCAAAGTAATTAGTCTTCCAAATAGCTAATTATGACAATAATTTTTTTTTTTACAATCTTAATTGCAAATGTTCTGCTGTTTATGCATCCAAGTAGTAATTGATCAAAAGCCTACCAATTCCCCAAAGAATTCCGCCTGTTAGTACTCCATGATGATTAACACTACAATGTCCAATGGTTTTCTCGCGTGGCTGAGCAGAAGTCTCGTATATCGAGAATGGTTCTGCGAAGTTGGACCTGCAGATACACCAGAAATAAGAAACTAGAATTTACGTGTGTAGCCAGGGGTATGAAGCAGGGTGGGAGTGAGATGGGAGGATGAAAGCAACAGGAAGAAGATAGGAGAGGGACTGGAGAAATAAGTGGAGCTTTAATCAGGCATTACTTTTGGGATTTTTTTTTTCTTTGGGGTAATATTTTCACTCTGTGTGCTTTGTCCTTTGACTATCCTACTTGTTTTAACCTATGAAATAATTCCCAAGAATCGAAATGTTAGCACATGAACATAGGCAAATTATCAGGATTCTTACTTTCCTACCTACCCAGTGTCCTTCTCTTGCTCTCGCACACATTTAAGTTTCATAAGCTTTTCTATGAACATTTAGGGGGGAAAAGCTATTCTTCTGCTATTTTTGTTGCTCTAATAGTTGTTTGGCTTGGAATTCGCCTTTGATGTTACCCAAATATGAAGTTGAATGTTATGCTGCAAAGACCTTCCTGAGGTAGAATTTGGAGCTCAAATTGATTTCAGAGAGTATTCCTTCCTCCAGAACCCAAGGGTATCAAAGCAGCAACCTAAAGCTCTGGGACCAACACGTACTCGAGTTTTGTTTATTTATGTTCTCTAAATGGTTTTCTTTCTGTTGGCTTTCCTTTCTATTTCTCAGGTCAAGGATTCGTTTCTCTGGAAGTTCAGCTTTGTGACAAGCAGTCAACAAAGCGCCATGTAGCGAATGAAACAATTAGAATAGGATCTCTAAGATTTCCTAAGCATAGCACCGAAGAAATGGTAATATATCCACTCATGTACTGGTGCTGCAAAGATTTGAATAAGCATTCTTTACATGGTTAAATCGGCTGTTTCACTTATGGTTCCTCTTTTTGAAAGTAGCGTGCAACAATTATTATTAGTCAGTATATAATTGACTTATAAAGTTTCGCGTTTTTGATATGATAATGTTCATAGGAGCTGACCCCGAAGAAGCTGCTCTCCCCACTACTAAAGATCGTCGCTTCGACTCGTTCTTCCGCTGGGTTGTAGACCTGCAGCTTGCCGTCGCACCTCTCCAACAGTGCTCTTCCGTCCTTCTCCACGTCGACGACGCGGAACTGATGAGGATAGCAGCAGCGGTAGTCGATGCTGTACGCCTTCACCCACGACGCGCAGCTGCTGTCATGGCCCTCCTCCAGCAGCCACAGATCGACCCTCGATCGCTCCGAGCACTCCATGCACAGCGATCCGCCCAGCCGCCTCAGGCGAAAGTTCCATGCCTCGTCGCGATTGTCCCCTGAGAAGTGTCTTATGCTGGGCAGCGGTAGCTTTGAACATTCCTCCTTCTTGAGATCGAACCGGGCTATTGCCTCGTTGCTGTCGTCATTGTACAGATCACCGACGACCAGCCGCATTGTTAAACTACCTGGCAGGAAATGGACGGCTTCGTCAACGACGGCCGAGTACTCTTCATGAACCCAAAAGGGGGGGGCCTCCTTTCAGCCAGTATATATATATATATATATATTATAAATAGAGAGGAGGGACGACCAGATGAGCCCTAGGAGGAGGAGGAGGACTCCCCAGTGCAAAGAAAATTCTCTCCAAATCCGGCCTCCCTCTTTTGAAATAAAAAAAACCCAGTTGTAGCGCTAGTCAGAATAGGAGAATAAACAATATTGAACATCTATCTATAATAACTCTCGAAAACCAAATCTTATAGAAATTAGGATTCCTTTTCTCGGGAGGAGACGAGCCTGTGGTACGCGATTTCCTTTTCTCGGAATTTTTTTTTCCCCTCCTCCTTTCTTGTTTAGTATGCGTATGTGGTTTCGGTAGTGTTGTTCGTGGAGAAAGGGGGTGTGGTTGGTGGTAACACCACTCTTATGTATGCCTTATTTTAAACATTTCTTTATGCCCTAAATTTCCCAAATTATTTATTACATATCATTCACAATGTCAAACCCACCAGCATGAATATGACATTTAGAAACCGCTAGAATGCAATAATGCAGAACTGATAAATTTTCAAAATAGACCCTAGCTATTAGAAATTTATTTTTAAAGGGAAAAAGATTTCTAAATGTGTTTGGGCTCTAATTAAATTGATATTCTTATCAATTAACAAGTCTCCTTTCAGTATTAACCACCTTATAATTAAAATGTGTTTATTATCATCACGTACAAATTAAAAGGAAATATATCCAAACTATGATTTAGAACTGGATGCCCCATAATTTTAGGAAAGAAACGCAACCTATATTTTCTATTCAATCAAAATACAACAAGGAAAAAAAAAAGAAATAAGGAGCTAAATAGAGAAGCAAGGCTATTCCTCCCATGATTAGTTACATAGTAATTTAATTAATTTGATAAAATATGTTAAGATTATATCCTAAAAAAGGAAAAGGGTTCTGAATGGACATTGGTTTCTTATTAAATTGAATTATTTTTATTGCAGTAATCCCCTTGAAGATTTTTCATTTTAACCTTCCAAAGTTAATACCATCAAGTCTAATGTTTCACGTGACGAACATGTAACCAGTAAAAGTGAAAAAAATATACCCTTCAACCATAAAAAAATAGATGGAAATAGTAAAAGAAGAAAATTTCTAAACTAACCTATTCATATTTTTTTTTCCCTAAAAATAGACCCCTTGAGTTTTTTTATAAAAATCGACCCATTTTGTCTTAACCCGGTTTCTAAATAGTCGGGGTTGCCAACCCCGACTATTTAGTGCATAGAATGTTAGGGTTTAGGGTTATAATTAGGGGTTTACAACCTCCTAAATAGTCAGAGTTGACAACTCTCTTCTCCAATAAATTAGGCCGAAACAACTGTAGTAGCAATGGTAAACTTCGGATATCTCTGGTATACAATATTCTAACTCAACCCTCTTCTCCAATAAATTAGACTGAAACAACTTGGGGGAGACTGAATTATCCCTAGCATTCAATCATTCTTTGGCTAGCCTATCATTCCAGGCTTCTCACTCAGGAAAGATTGTATCATTTTGGAATTATTAGCACAAATTGTTGTGTTCTGTGTTCTAGACAACCGGAAAATTACAAGCATTTGTTTTTTGAATGTCAGTACCCGGCTGATGTATGAAACAATGTAATGGATTGGATGGGATTTACATGGAGAACCTGTGCTTGGGATCAACTCAGTAGATGGTACTCTAGCTGTTTGAAAGGAAAAGGGATTTACATGGAGAACCTGTGCTTGGGATCAACTCAGTAGATGGTACTCTAGCTGTTTGAAAGGAAAAGGGTTCAGGAAGAATTTGAAGAGAATGAGATCAACTCAGTAGATGGTACTCTAGCTGTTTGAAAGGAAAAGGGTTCAGGAAGAATTTGAAGAGAATGACTCTATTAGTGGCTGTTTACTTAATCTGGCAAGAGAGGAATGTCAGGATATTTCAGGGGAAAGCAAGGGATTCTGGTACTCTATTCGGTGCTATCAAACTCTCCATCTTTTCTAAAATTTTGAATGAATATTTTCCTGCACATATGAAAGAAATGATAGTGAAGTTGTAACTATGTAATTTCAGCTTCTTGTTTGCCAGGTTATATCAATCCTGGTTTTTGATGTACAACACTTTTACACACTTGGAAGATGAATAAAACTTTAATTCATTGACAAAAAAGAGTGAATCTTTTAGGAATGAGGGGTTTTTTAGTTTTTTGGGTCAAGCTAGCTAGCTAAGGCACGTCACACGTTAGACTTGAAACTGTTATGCTGGGGGATTACGTGGAATAAAAGAAGTTCAAAGCGGGGCCTATGCAAAACCCCTTAAATTTAAGGGATTTTTTGTTCAATTGAAATATTAATGGGGGCTATCTGCAAAATCCCCAAAAGTAAGAGGCTTTTGTGGTTACCCTAAATTATATGCTTGTATACATGAATTATTTTTAAACCAGTTGTATACATGAGATGTTTCCGAGACAATGTTTGACATTGTTTGACCTCATTGATCAAACCTGCATATTTGTTAATTAAGAAAGAAGAATCTGCGTAGTTATGGATGTGAACACCTACTGCATATAAAATTTAGAGGAATAATTTTCGAGTGCTTATATTTTGAATACTGAAGAAAATTAAGCACTCAACGCCGGCCTTTTGATATTTTCACCGCGTTGCATTTCTGAGCAACGACTTCAAAATAACGTTGGAAGCGCCTTTTTGTTGGGGAATTTCACTCTCCCTGCCTATTACAATATCCGCAACTCCAAAGCCAACCCACAATCAATAAGATATAAAACGATCACAATAAAGAAAAAAAGGACACCGAGATTTACGTGGTTCGGTCGACCAACTTCAACCTACGTCCATGGGAAAACAATACGAGAAATTCACTATGTATCAAGGAGAACTATAAGAGGAACCACTCAACTCTCGTCGCTCAATCACTCAATCCTCATATACATAATCAACTTTCATATTCTCTCTAAAGCCTACTCCTTGTAATCTTTTGCATGGATAAAGATCACAAAACCCTCGCCTCTCGCACAATATTCTTGAATCAGGCTACGCCCTCTGCTAACCCTAGATTACAAGAATATTGGCTCTCTCTCTCTCTCTACTACTACATCTTCCCTCTACTCTCTTCTTCTTCTTAGTTTTTCATCCAACAATAGAAGAATATATATAGGGAAACCAAACTCCTATCTCTAGTCTAACTTCCTAATTAGAATATGATTCAAACTCCTAATCATGATAGATCTCTTACCATGATAGATCTCTAACCATATCTAATTCTCATGAAGTTCTACAAAGAATCAAAGACACAATCCCAACAATCTCCACATTGGATTTGACTCTCAAACTCTCTTGAAAGTATTATCGTCGTCTTGAAACTTTGCCTCTGCCGCTAGAATCTTCTATTTCTTTCGCACTTCAAATCGAAGCAGTCACACTCCTAATCAGAATACCTATACTCCAACTGGTTGTCTCGTGACCCTCACTATCATCCGCTTCACTGTGGCGCCTCCACCTCTATTATGTACACCAAGAGATCTTCGCCACCTCTGACAATAAAAGCAAATCAATCATGCTTGTCCTCCCAATTTGAGACTAATATTAGCCACCCCCTACTTGTTGTCATTGTGCTCCACCTACATCTCTCGTCTCGAATCATATCGGTGCACCTCTCCTACTCCACACTACGAGCCGGATGCCTCTATCTCTTCCATCACTTACCTTGGACTGAATATGAGCGCTCATCGTCTTTAAGTCTAATGTCACAATCTCCATCTCCCTGTGCGTCACTTGGTCGTGCCCGCTTACAAGCTCCACCTAATATTATATTGTCCTCCTCCAGTCTGCAAACCAACTAACTTATGCTCCTTATCTACCATCAGATTTGTCTTGCCGTTGAATAGCGGAATATCGAACTTCAGACCCGAAGAAGTCATCATTCTCTAACCACGATCAAAATTCAAATCAGTCACTATAAAGATTGAATTTGATAAAACCGACCCCAAAAACAAACTCAACACGTCGAAAAACCCTAGGAACGACTCCTGGATCACCAAAATCCGCCTCCAAATCCTCGATCAAAAGACTAATCAATCTCAACCGTTGAATCTGTGTGAACAGTACCCGCCGCGCCACTACAGCGTTCATGCCACTGCTATAGAGTTTTTTTTTTCTTTTCATATTGATTTTTGTAACGCTGATCTTCAACCTTGCACGACGTCGTCTTCTATCTTGCAAATTCGCTCTCGGATCCATCACCATCGCTCTGATACCACTTGTTGGGGAATTTCACTCTCCCCGCCTACTATAATATGTGCAACTCCGAAGCTAACCCACAATCAACATAATATAAAATGACCACAATCAAGAAAAAAAGAACACCGGGATTTATGTGGTTCGGTCGACCAACTTCGACCTACGTCCACGGGGCAACAATACGAGAAATTCACTATGTATCAGGGAGAACTACAAGAGGAACCACTCAACTCTGTCTCTTAATCTCTCAATCCTCATATACATAATTAACTTTCATATTCTCTCCAAATCCCACTCTTTGTAATCTTTTGCACGGATAAAGATTATGAAACCCTCGCCTCTCGCACAATATTCTTGAATCAGGCTACGCCCT
Organism: Asparagus officinalis; assembly: GCF_001876935.1. NCBI lineage: Eukaryota > Viridiplantae > Streptophyta > Magnoliopsida > Asparagales > Asparagaceae > Asparagus > Asparagus officinalis. Next base: position 15,976 of record NW_017972684.1, read on the forward strand.
CTGCTAACCCTAGATTACAAGAATATTGGCTCTCTCTCTCTACTACTACATCTTCCCTCTACTATCTTCTTCTTCTTAGTTTTTCCTCCAACAATAGAAGAATATATATAGGGAAACCAAAACACTATCTCTAGCCTAACTTCCTAATTAGAATAGGATTCAAACTCCTAATTATGATGGAACCCAAACCCTAATCATGATAGATCTCTAACCCTATCTAATTCTCATGGAGTTCTACAAAGAATCAAAGGCACAATTCCAACAATCTCCATATTGGATTTGACTCTCAAACTCTCTTGAAGATATTATCGTCGTCTTGAAACTTTGTCTCTGCTACTAGAGTCTTCTATTTCTTTCGCACTTCAAATCGAAGCAGCCACACTCCTAATCAGAACACCTGCACTCCAACTGGTTATCTCGTGACCCTCATTATCATCTGCTTTACCGTGGCGCCTCCACCTCTCTTGTGTACACCAAGAGATCTTCGCCACCTCTGAAAATAAAAGCAAATTAATCATGCTTGTCCCCCCAATTTTAGACTGACAATAGCCACCCCTACTTGTTGTCATTGTGCTCCACCTGCATCGCTTGTCTCGAATCATATCGGTGCACCTCTCCTACTCCACACTACGAGCCGGATGCCTCTATCTCCTCCATCATGTACCTTGGATTGAATACTCATCGTCTTCAAGTCCAATGTCATAATCTCCATCTCCCTGTGCGTCACTTGGTCAACATTGTGGCCCCCACGCAATTTTCATCCCCAATTGAAGTCTCGTGATGGGATGGGTGTAGCCCCCACGCAACCAAACTGCATTCGTGAACGAGTTCACACACGTAGGTGGGCCCCCACGTGTTCACACTTTCATCCTCTCCAACCTCTTCATACACCTGGGTACACACGTAACTCTAGTTTCTTATTTTCTGGGTGTATCTGTAGGTCCAACTTCGCGGAGCCATTCTCGATAGGATATATAAGACTCTTGCTCAGCCACCTAGAAAACCATCGAACACTTGTTAATCAACATGGAGGAGTACAACGGAATTCTTTGGAGAATTGGTGGGCTTTCCGATTACTACTTGGATGCATAAACAGTAGAACATTTTGCAATTAATATTTTTTTAAAAAAATTATTAATTGCCATAATTAGCTATTTTGGAGGACGTATTAACTTTGCCGCACCCCGGCCGTATTATTAACTAAAAGTTACATGTCAGGATTGCTGATTTAGCTTTCTCTCGTCGCTCCAGACAGGATCTCCTCCTCCTACAGTCTGGAACCTTCCCACATACAATGCAAATCAGCTGCATAATTTCTATATATCATTACTATAACCACAAACTTCCCCTACCAAATTAAGCCTTAAAACCTCTGCCTTATACTTAAAACGGCCATTTATATACACTATCAAACTTTCTTGTCAAAAATAACTTCAGTGTGCATGCTTTTAAGTATCTCACCTGATCATGAATCTCATGACCAGAGCAAAGTACTATTCCTCATCAACATGCACATCCAATACCACCGGAAAAAAAAACCACAGCAGTGCACAAATTAAATCTCTACCTGCACTAGAACCAGAAACAAATGTTTAATATGCAGTCCACAATCTCTTAGCAGGAAAAGAATACGCATAATGCGCCAACCAAAAAATTCTAGTCTATACAACTCTACATAGTTGTAAGGGTATTTACCTGTTGAGGGAGCACAGCATGCATAACCTAAGATTTCCTTCCTCTATATATTGAGAAAGGATGAACATGTAAAGTGTTCCTAAGGTAACGCCTTAGATAATCATATAAGGACATGGTTTAAAATCACATGATTGAGCTACATTATGGATGATCTGCTCCGTTGAACTTGATCTACATATTTCAAAACCCCAACACACCAAGTTTTAGGTGAACCCGTCGTCTATTGACCATTCATCGACTTGTATCAATTTTAACGGTTTCAAATGAATAGAAATTTTCACATGACTCGACGGAGGGTCAAACGACGACGAGTTCACCCCAAACTTGGTGTGTTGGGATTTTAGAATATGTAGATCAAGTTCAACAGAGCGGATCATCCACAATGTAGCTCAATCATGTGATTTTAGGCCACGTCCTTACTAGGAGTCTTTTTTTGTAATTCTCGTCTTACTAGGAGTCTTTTTAGGATTGAAAAATATGGGGGCCATCCGTGTTTTTTTTGCTAAGGGTTGGAAATGCAGGGGTCGCCTGCGTTTCAAGAACTGAAACGCGAAGGTGAATTCCGCGTTTTAGAAGGAGCTAATGACTTATAACTTCTTCTGTAGAGCGTTTGTAAAGACCATTGTTGAGTGACTTTGCCTTGACTGTTTTGGAGTGTGAAAGTCGTCAGATTGTAACTTTCATCATTGATGTTTGATGGGGGATCAGCTATCTATAATGATTTTTAGACATCCTACAATCATATTAGTTCTAATTTATTATGCGATATTCCTATCGTAAGTAGTGTTGGGTCTAAATGCCATGTTAGTTCTAATTTATGCCATGTTAGTTCTAACTTCTCCAGTGTTAGTTCTAATTTGTATCGTGTTATCTCTAATTTATGTACACTACAACAAAATATAACATTGCCGATGAAACAAAAACGTCGGTAAAAGTTAAAAAAACATCGGGAAAAATCTTTTCTGACGCAAAATGCAGCGCGCGTCGCTAACGCGTCGCCAAAAGTGCGTCAAGGAAAGTATTTGGCGACGCAAATACACTGCGTCGCCAAAAGTACACTTTTGGCGACGCATCATGCGTCGAGAAAAGTATATCTTTTAGCGACGCATAATATTTTGTGTCGGTAAAAGTTTAGCGACGCATGCAGCGTCCGCAAAAGCTATGCGTCGGCAAAAGTATAGCTTTTAGCGACGCAAAATTGTTCGTCGCTAAAAAACTATACTTTTGACGACGCAAGTTAGCGTCAGCAAAAGTACAGCTTTTAGCGACACAGAGTGAAGCGTCGCTAAAAGCTATACTTTTGACGACGCAAGATAGCGTCACTAAAAGCTATACTTTTAACGACGCAAGATAATGTCGGGAAAAGTATAATTTTTGACAAAGCATAATTATGCATCGGTAAAAATAATATCTTTTTTGTCAACTACAAGCCTAGACTGAACCTGAACATCCACAAAAAATTTACTCACATTCACATCAACAAAGAAACCAAACATCAAATTATACTCCAAACAAGTTGCATATTATGATAAACAAAGAATTTGCTCCCATTGCAAAATAATTACATTCATTTCCATTTCCAAGTCAACACTCAAAGCCTGTTTAAATATTCCAGTTTGTCATATTCAGTGTTTTCCATTTCAGAGAATGACACATTATAAGATTTACAGGAAACTAAACTAAGTTGAAAAAAAGAAAACTTGAAGTGAAAGAACGGCACGATCAGTGAACATCTTCACAGATGAAGATATATTCTCTGGTAGAGTTTTTGCGACTCTGCCTAACTCCTGCATTTGTTGCTTTGTAGTCACTCTATCAGGGCCACAATACATATCCATAAGCTCTTTCATGTGTGGTAGCCTTTCCATCAGTTTTTTTATTATTTCCTGTTAGAGAAAATACAACGTCAGATTATTAGCTACATATATATAGCTCAAACAAATACTACTATATATTTTACTAGCAAATAACCCCCGCGTGACACGGGGAAAGGGAGGAATTTGAACTCAATTATAATAATTGAAAAATAAATTCTTATGTAATAATTTCAGATAATCATACTTTGTGAAAGCAAATTTGACATTGTGCAAAGGGATAATAGCATTCAGCAGTACTTATACCCTGTGTGATCATTTGTAAACAAACAAATGTACAATCAATAGTGATTTTGTTCGAAGTTAATTATAGATGCATCGCCATACTTTACGTCAAACAATGTTCAGCTTAAATGTGATCCAATGCTTGGAGAATCATATATAATCTTCTTTATCCTGGTAGTCCAATTCAATATGAGAGTTATCGGCCTTGGAATTACTCAATCGTTTTTTTCCCTTTGGCTATAGCTACCTGTTACATAAGGGAAAAAACAAATATATTAGGCAAAAATGTCAAGAGAAACATGAATTCAGTATTAAGAAAGAATGATGCAGTTTATTTTCCTAAGAATGTGAATAAAAAAGAGTAGAGACTGCTGAAATTGACAAGTCCATAGCAGGGGGAATATATCAAATATATTAGGAAGGTGGGCTTCCAGCATGCAGCATGCTGGATATCTAAGTCATTAGTCATGCAATGTGTAATCAGGTGGAAATGCATGTTCAGATGCTTTTTATCAGTGTCCATCGGCATATTACAGCGCTAGAGCATTTTGAAATTGAAAGAAAGTACCTCTAATTGCTTTTGAAATAATTAGGAGACCCCATGAGAGTCTCCCCAAGAGAATCACCAATGTTGTCTACTGTCCATCTAGACTGAAGGCAATCCCCTGTAACAACAAGATGGTCAAAAATTTCACATAACAATTAAAAAAATTCATCGAATTGTACATGTATCATAAAACTAAATGAGTAAATGAAAAGAAGAAAAATTCTAGAATAGAACAATCAAAAACTTCCATATTCTTCTTATAAAAAGAAGAAAGAGCAGGATCGGTTTTTTATTCTTTGAAGCTAGTGAATCCAGAGTTCCTCATTTGCTACAGTTTCTGTATTACGGCATGGAATATGTGTTGCGCGCAGCGGAAATTTCGGCAGCACTTCGGCAGCACAACAAGAGAGTCAGATCGCAATAAGAATTCTTGTTTCTTAAAGGGAACAAGAATCTGAAGCCTAATATCCCATCAAAGTGGGATATTTGCTCTTCCTCTCGTCAGCTCTAGGACTGCGCGTCGAGGGAACCTAAAAGCTATTACAAATCACACAAATAGCAGTACAACCAATTTTTACGTGGTTCGACAAATTGCCTACGTCCACGGGGCAAGGAGGGGGAGAGATCTACTAATAGAGGGAGAGAATACAACTAGGGTTTACAATCACTCATAATCTAAACCCTCAAACAAACTCTCTTAAATCCCTCACAAAATCTCTCTACAAAAAGATGCACAAAAAACCAAAGAAGAAAAAATCTCCTGCACTCAAATTCTTTGCTGTAGCCGCAAGACAAAAAAAAAAACCTCTGCACTTTGCTCTCTCGCAGTCAGCCGCAAAGAAACAAATCCCAAACCTCCTTGGCACAAAAACCTAGGAAGAGGAAATCGGTTTTATATAGGAAATAGAATCGGGTGGGCCTTCTAATTGTGATTGTGGGCAGTTGTCTCACGCAACATGTGACCTTGTGGCCCCCACTCAATTTATTTCCTCACAATTCTCCACCCCAGTGAAGTTTTCCCAAAACTGAGCCGACACCAAAGCAACCAAATGTCCCACTTGTTGTGTCCAGTACGAACTCAATCCACAACAAGTCGAGAACCCGAACGAGAGTCCAAACAATCTCACCCCATCAACTCAACTAATCCATACCGACTGCATCTGAAAGACTGCCTACGTATCCTCTTGCCCAAGGAATCAAGCCGAACGTAGTTCACCAAAATGGCCGCCAACGGCCTCAACAATCACGAATATGTAACAAGTTTCGACAATGATCAAACTTGTTGCTCGGAACCACCTTGGTGAGCATATCCGCCGGGTTATCCTTCGTGTGGACTTTCACAATTTCCACATCGCCATCTTCAACAACATCCCGAACGAAGTGATAACGAACGTCAATATGCTTCGTTCTCGCATGAAAAACCTGATTCTTCGCCAAATAGATAGCACTCATGCTATCACAATGAATAGTGACGGACCTCTGCGATATACCAAGTTCCTCCAAAAGTCCTCGAAATCAAATAGCCTCCTTCACAGCCTCTGTAACTGCCATATACTCTGCCTCCGTCGTAGACAAAGCCACCGTAGACTGTAAGGTGCATCTCCAACACACCGACGCACGGGTCAAAGTAAACACATACCCCGTTGTAGACCGGCGTTTATCCAAATCCCCGACATAATCCGAATCAACATAACCAATGCATGACTGCCCACCTGTAATGTCCCGCTCATACACCAAACCAACATTGAGCGTACCTCGAATGTACCTCAAAATCCATCTCATGGCGTCCCAATGACCCACTCCTGGATCGTGCATGTATCTCGATACCATGCTTACCGCCTGTGACAAATCTGGCCTCGTACATACCATTGCGTACATCAAGCTCCCAACCGCACTCGCATATGGAGTCTTCGACATCAACTCACGATCTTCAACTGACTTCGGTGAAAGACCAGCTGAAAGCTTCAAATGGGCTCTCAATGATACACTAACTGGCTTCGTATCCATACTAACATGGAATCGCTGTAGAACCTTCTTCAAATAAGCCACCTGTGTCAAACAAATTCTACCCTTCTTCTTGTCTCTGCCGATCTCCATCCCTAGAATGCGCTTCGCCTCGCCCAAGTCCTTCATCTCAAACTCATTTGAAAGCTGAACTTTCAACTCATCTATAGCCGACCTGGAAATAGAGGCAACCAACATGTCATCGACATAGAGTAACAAATAAATGTACGCACCTCCTTTTAACTTGCGAAAATATCCGCAAGGATCAAACTGGCTCCGAGTGTACGAATGACCAAGCATAAAACCATCGAATCGCCTATACCACTGTCGAGGAGACTGTTTCAAACCGTATAGCGATTTCTTCAATCTGCAAACTAATTTTTCCTTCCCTGCAGCTCGGAATCCCAATGGCTGAGTCATATATATTTCTTCATCAAGATCACCATGAAGAAATGTTGTCATCACATCCAACTGATCTAACTCTAATCCATACTGTGCTCGGAATCCCAATGGCTGAGTCATATATATTTCTTCATCAAGATCACCATGAAGAAATGCCGTCTTCACATCCAACTGATCTAACTTCAAACCATACTGTGCCACCAAAGCTAGCAAAATCCGAATCGAAGAATGCTTCACCACCGGGGAGAAAACCTCATTATAATCTATTCCTTCCTCCTGTGCATAGCCCTTCGCAACCAACCTAGCCTTGAATCTCAACGGAGTGCCTTCAATGCCCTCCTTCTTCGTGTATACCCACTTGCAACCAATTGCCTTCCGCCCCTTTGGAAGCTCAACAAGCTCCCATGTATCGTTCTTATGAAGAGATTCCATCTCCTCCTGCATAGCCACCTGCCACGAATCAGCCTCCGAACTCTGTTCGGCCTCTCTGAATGTAGTAGGCACTAACTCATCGATACTTTCCACCGGAAATGCATACGCAACTGTGTCGGCATACCGTGCTGGCATCTGTATGTTTCTCCTCTGTCTCCTAGCCGCAATAGAATCCTGAACCTGAGCCGTCGGTTCCTGATTCTACACATTAGTACCTGTATCCTCCGTATCACCGTCGTGCTCGCCTGGCGTCACCTCAGTCGACACCTGCATGGATACTGTACCATCTGGACAGTGTGGAGCTGCATCAATCTCCACCACCTGCGATATCTCCTCCGTCGGGTCGCTCTCCACCTGATGAGAGCTGGGAAGCTTCAAGATGGAAGCTTCATCAAACGTGACGTCCCTACTCAGCACAATCTTCTTATCAACTGGATCCCAAAGCTTTTATCCCTTGACACCACGCTTGAATCCTACAAATATGGCCTTCCTAGCTCGATGTTCTAATTTATCAGTTCTAACATGATAATATGCAGGGCACCCGAATACCTTGAGCTGGTCATAGTCATGTGCTGGCTTTCCCGACCACATCTCCATAGGGGTTTTCCCCTCAATCGCAGATGAAGGCAGCCTATTAATGAGGTGGCTCGCATATGTAAGTGCCTCAGCCCAAAAGATCTTCTCCAAACCACTCTGTGACAATAAGCATCGGATCTTCTCCAGTAAAGACCGATTTAATCTCTCTGTCACCCCATTCTGCTGCGGTATATGACTAACCGTGAAGTGTCTCTCTATGCCCTCGTCTCGACATAGCTGCTGAAAGGGGTCAGAAGTATACTCACCACCGTTGTCGGATCGCAACGTCTTGATCTTTCTCCCAGTCTGCAGTTCCAATCTCTTCTTCCACTCCATAAACAAATCTAGGACTTCACTCTTCTTCGTCATGGTGTACACCCAACAACGCCTAGAATAGTCATCTACGAAAGTGACGAACCAATGTCGACCACCAAGTGATGCAGTCTTGGTAGGACCCCAAACGCCTGTGTGCACGTAGTCCAGGATGCCCCTCGTCTGATGAATGGCAGTTCCAAACTTCACATTCGTCTTCTTGCCAAGAACACAGTGCTCACAGAACTCAATCTTCTCACTCTTGGCTCCCTTTAATAGCCCCTGCTTGCATAATGCCTACAGTGACTTTTCACCTGTGTGCCCCAACCTATAGTGTCAAAGTCTGCTCATGTCCGCTTCTGAAATAACCAAAGCAACCTGGCCAATCTCGGTGCTTCCCTTCAGATAATACAAATTTCGATTGCGGACTCCCTTCATCACCACCAATGATCCCTTAGTAACCTTCGCTACAGCGTTTTCGAAAGTCACCTTGAATCCCTTCGCCTCCAAAGCTCCAACTGAGATAAGATTTTTCTTTAGTTGAAGAACAAATCTCACCTCCTTCAACTCACGGACTACTCCATCGTGCATCCTAATCCGTACGGTACCTATCCCAAAAATGCTACAGGATTGATCATTTCCCATGACAACAACACCCCCGTCGACTTTCTCAAAAGATGCAAACCAGTCTCGCCTAGGGGTCACATGAAAGGTAGCGCCGGAATCAAGCATCCAATCTGATGCATCCACATGGTTCACCTCCGGAGTAATCAGTAGAGAAAAACACGAATCATCGGAATCATCGCCTTTCGCAATGTTCACCTCATTGGCCTTCGGGCCCTTTTTCTTGTCATTCTCTTTCTCCTTGAGCTTCGGGCAGTCTCTCTTCCAATGTCCCTGCTCATTGCAGAATGCACATTGGTTCTTTGCTAATTGGTGGCGGCCTCTAGACTTTGACCTACCTCTGTTACCACCTTTCGGATATGGGCTTCTACCTCTCGTCGACAAGGCCTCGCCTGAAGTGCTAGCACGGGAAGTCTCCTTGTCCTTCCTCCTCAAATCATAATTGGTCAAAGCGCTAGTCACTTCACTATAGCCGATATAAGATCTCCCGTTCAACAAAGTGAGCACAAAGGTATCATACTCCTCATCGGGTAAGGAGCCCAACAAAATAATCGCCTTGTACTCATCCGATATCTTCTCATCAACATTCGCCAAGTCCGACAACAACTTAGTGTAGTTGTTCACATGAGCCGCTAGCGAGGTGCCTCTGGACATCTGAAATCTGAAGAGTCTTCGCAGCAAGTGCAACCTGTTCTCAACACTCTTTGTGAGATACTTATTGTTGAGAATTTCCCACATCTTCATTGCAGACGTCACCCCAATCACATCATATTTCAGCTCCTGTTCCAAACAGGACCTGATCACCCCACAAGCGTTCCTATTCATTTTCTCCCATACCGCCTCTTCATATTTAGGTGGCCTCTCGTGGACCATGATGGTCTCTTCCAAATTCTGAGTTGATAGAAATTAGGAACCACCCAACTGAACCCTAGATCGGATTCCAAATAGATCTCTTATCCACACGAGGAAAGCGAAATCTCCAACGGCAACTCCTAATGCTATCTCCACCGAAGCCTAGAACTCCAAGAACCAAGCTTCACACAAAAATCTTCCTCCACCAAACTCCAAAACCCTAGATCTGAAACCTGGGCTCTGATACCACTTGTTGCGCGCAGCGGAAATTTCGGCAACACTTCGACAGCACAACAAGAGAGTCAGATCGCAATAAGAATTCTTGTTTCTCAAAGGGAACAAGAATCTGAAGCCTAATATCCCATCAAAGTGGGATATTTGCTCTTCCTCTCGTCAGCTCTAGGACTGCGCGTCGAAGGAACCTAAAAGCTATTACAAATCACACAAATAGCAGTACAACCAATTTTTACGTGGTTCGGCAAATTACCTACGTCCACGGGGCAAGGAGGGGGAGAGATCTACTAATAGAGGGAGAGAATACAACTAGGGTTTACAATCACTCACAATCTAAACCCTCAAACAAACTCTCTTAAATCCCTCACAAACTCTCTCTACAAAAAGATGCACAAAAAACCAAAGAAGAAAAAATCTCCTGCACTCAAATTCTTTGCTGTAGCCGCAAGACAAAAAAAAAAACCTCTGCACTTTGCTCTCTCGAAGTCAGCCGCAAAGAAACAAATCCCAAACTTCCTTGGCACAAAAACCTAGGAAGAGGAAATCGGTTTTATATAGGAAATAGAATCGGGTGGGCCTTCTAATTGTGATTGTGGGCAGTTGTCTCACGCACCATGTGACCTTGTGGCCCCCACTCAATTTATTTCCTCACAATATGTTGAATAACTATTTGCTACTTGTTTATCAGCCATTCTGACCTGCAGTGCATCACATTAAGAACGTGAATATATCTGATGACTTGCAAAAATTAGTAATGTAGTACAAATTATATATCACAATTCAAGGTACTTGAACACAATTGTTTCTGTAGATTTCCAGCATAAAATATTTTCAAAGAATCTCCTTATGCATTTCCATGATGTCTCTATCTCCAAGAGAGCAAATATACAAGTGGTCATTTCCACATCTACATTGCGCAGTTCATAGATCTTATGGGAGCCAACAAGCACTAAGGATTAAATATGGACCTTAAGGACTATCTCGGTTTACTACATAAAAAAACATTACAATTTTGAATAATAATGGTAGCAATTGATAGTACCTTTACTCAGGTTGGAGAAGTGAGATTTCAATTTCCTGTAGAGTCTTGCCTTCTGTTTCCACAACATTTCTCCTCACAAATATTGCTGCAATCAAACAGAAGAACACAAACATAAAGTATAGCATCTGCGACCCTAATCGTTCCAGCAATGGCAAAAACAGCAAACCAACGAAAAAATTCACCACCTGAAGTTTTAAAATAGACTTAATAAGATTAATGTGATGGATATCAAGTTTCTCATATATATGCTATAAAACTTTCCATCCTGAGTAAAAGTTGTCCAATTCAACATAATTTGTTTGATAACTGGCTTCAAGTTGGTGATGTACCAAGATATGCAATCCACGGTCATCCAAAAAAAAATTCGTTTATTAATTAGGATTCCGCTCTAAAGCTTTTAATGCAATATTTTTGTGGCTAATTATCTATTCTAAATCCAAGGGAAAAAGGCAGAATGGTTAATAAATAAGCGTAAATAGATGACTAAATTGTAGAGTACATACTCAATGCACGCACATGCATGTGGCCATAGCTTTTGCATGAATTTTGTTGGGAAATATCTCCAATAGAAGAAGGCTATGGACTGGACCGGCCCCTAGTGAAAATGATCCGAACTATACACCTTACTGTTTTATGAACAAAAAAATGTAGGGAATGCACCTGGCATTCAAGTTGTGTTCTCTGGGATAAAGTAAACAAACTGAAACTTGAGGAACTCCTGCATTCTAATTTTCCCAAGCACTCGTTTTTCCTTTCTGTTCAATTTTCCTCTCTTTGGTTTCTCTATTATATATTACAGTGTACAATATAGTAATATCATATCCTATTATTAGAAAATGCTTCTGGTGAAAGCACCCCAAAATGTGTTTGCACTTTAAATTAGGACTCATGCATGCTTGTGGAAGTGGAATTTATACAACACAAAGGGCATCAAGTACTATGGATTAGACATGTACAGATTAAAAAAGGCCTGTAGCTTGATTGTGTTGTTTCAATTTGAGCACCTAAAACTATTGTCTAAGGATTCAAAATCCTTAGAATAGATTTGTGTAGTGATATGGCCAAATATATAGCCAAAGATGTAAAACGCATGTGCCTTTGTTCCTACATAAAAATGACAATGAAGGTAGTAACAAATTTCTTACCAAAACTTTAGCCCTGGTTATGGATTTAGATTTCGAGTCAATAACATATATTTCTTCAAAATCAAGCACAAACTCTGAATCATTTGCTCGTCTATTTCTGTAATGTGTTGTTAAGAAAACCTGTAATAGACGACAAACAATATGAGATAGGTATGGCATTAAGTACATACATATAGGAAAGCATAAAGCGCCAGAATTGACCTTTTAGTTTTATACAATGGATCTCTAGACGCATCTATAGGCGGCTCCGTGACATTATAGCATCCAAAATCAGTTTTTGAACACCTAATATACTGTACAAGAGAAAGAAATAACACCTTTTATATTTTGAAAAATCCTTGCATACAAAATGGTAAATAACAAAATATCCTCTTCTAACAAGAAACTACTCATCTAAAAAGATTAAAAAATGATCCTCATACACAATCATTAATGCAACTATTATTTCTTAATGAAGCTTGTTTCTTCTTACGTCTGGAAAGATATCAGCATGCAGATATTATAGGTTAATGATAAAAAAAGAATTAGAATTTTTTTCTTTATCCAAACATGATTTTATTTCCTCTTTTCTCCAAATCAACTTTCAAATGATATCCTTAAGACATAATTCCAGGGACCACTATTGCAGTAGTCATTATTGTAACTAACACTTAAATCTTCCTAAACTGCCAAGTAATTTCAAGTTGAAAAGCTCCCAATGAGACTTGTAGATTTTTTTTTTACCAATTGACAATCATGTATGATGATCTCTCTAAAACCAGCGCATCCATCTTCATCAGATGGATCTTTGTCACAAAACTTCATCTCTGCCATTGATCAGGATAGACGAAAGACGCATGAAAACCCATTAACTCAAGATTCTCATTTTTTTTGCATAATAAGTCTACGCTACACATAAATAGTTCACTGGCTACGTGAACCAATGCAATCAATTGCATAGAGGTGATCCACGTCACTGGTAACACAACCACAACAAACGCTTGTTAGCTCCCATTAGTAACTAATCATTGTTTAACAAGACCACAGAAACCATAGCATTTTTTTCCAACTTATATCAAGCATTAACAGAGTATTAACTAATGATAACAACTTGACCCCAATCATTTCTTAACTTTGCTCTACACGGAAGATGTTCCTTTTATTCTTCTTGTAAAACAATCAGGTCATTAAATTTGACAACAAATAACCATTAAAAAGGAAATGTGGTAGATTTTGCAGTTAAATTTTGAATCTACTGCACCCAGTTCAACAAATAAAATAAGCCATGCACTCATCCTTAATATGCCTCCAACTGATGCAAATCTTGCCTTCAAATAATTAATTCAATGATATCTGAAACACAAAAAAGGAGTTTATATGAGGTTTGAGTCTTGTGACTGTTTCATGAGATCGTTCTTGTAGAAGATACTTGATAACCGGGAGAAGCTTCAAGGAACGTTCAGAATCCATGGCAGGAGCTAAACAGGTTGGGCCTTTTATGAAAATTCGACCTTTGTTTTTTTTTCCAGATGTTTGGCTCTGGGCCCATGAACCAGTCTCAAAAGGGGAAAGGAATCCTATGCAGAGCCCTTGTTCAAGAAAATCAAAGTGCAAATGCTATCAACTAAAAAACATATGAATAGATTGTTCTGATTCGATTAGGAAATATTAGAAAGCCAGTTAGGCATTTTGATTGCACTTTTAATGAATCAGACAGCCTACTCGTGTGTGCTGGAAAATGCATATCATAAATTTTAATCAAAATTAAATAAAATTGGAACCATACCTGAGATGCTTTCAAATTCTCTACGAAGTTTGTCCCAAGATGTTAAGAAAAATCAGCCACCACAATAGCAACCATTCGATGGCGGATTTGCGGCGGGCGTTTTAGATAGAGAGGGAAATGAAAAAAGAGGGGGAGGAATTGAAAAGTAGGCGGGGAAGTGAAAGAGGAGGGGGCTGGTTTTGGCGACGCACATGAATAGTAAAGCGTCGGCGAATGTATAGTTTTTAGGACGCAATAGTTTTGTGTCGCTAAAAGCTATATTTTTTCCGACGTAATATAGCGTCGGCAAAATGTTTACTTTTAGTGACGCAAAACTGTTCGTCGCTAAAAGCTACACTTTTGCCGACGCTAACGTGCGTCGCCAAATGTATACTTTTTTGTGACGAATGTTTTTACGTCGCTAAAAGCTATACTTTTACCGACGAAAATGAAAAAAGTCGGGAAACACATACACTTTTACCGATGCTAAGTTAAAACGTCGCAAATAATATACACTTTTAGCGACGCTAATTATAAACGTGGGGAAAAATATATGTTTTGCCGACGCTAACTAAAATCGTCGGGAAAAACATAGTTTTTGGCGACGTATTTAACCATGCGTCGGGAATAAGCGTCGGGAAAAGTGCAATTTGTTGTAGTGGTAATGCGTTATTTCTAGCGTAATTATTGGTCTAAATCCCATGTTAGTTCTACTTGATTATGTGTTAGTTCTACCTTCTCTAGTGTCAGTTCTATTTGGTATTGTGTTAGTTCTAATTTATTTAATGTATTAGTTCTAGCGTAAGTGTTGGGTCTAAACGTCATGTTAGTTCTAATTTATGCAATGTTAGTTCTACCTTCTTCAATGTTAGTTCTAACATATATCGTGTTAGTTCTAATTTATTTAAGTCGTTAGTTCTAGCGTAATTGTTGGGTCTAAACGTCATGTTAGTTCTACTTGATGATGTGTTAGTTCTAGCTTCTCTAGTGTTAGTTCTAACTGGTATTGTGTTAGTTCTAATTTATTTAAGTCGTTAGTTCTAACGTAATTGTTGGGTCTAAACGCCATGTTAGTTCTACTTGATGATGTGTTAGTTCTAGCTTCTCTAGTATCAGTTCTAACAGGTATTATGTCAGTTCTAACAGAACTCAACTAGAACTAACATAGTCACTAGAACTAACGCTTATATTAGAACCAACACTAGCTGGAAGTAGAACTAACATGAAATTAGCTAGAACTAATACGAGAACCATCAGAACTATCATGAACACAACTAGAACTAACATAGCCGCTACAACATGGTATAAACATATTAGTTCTACTTAAAGTTAGCCCTAACATGAATTAGAACTAAGTTAGAACTAACATAAAATAAGGTTTACCACTAGACCAAATAGCCTAAAGATGAATTAGAACTAAGTTAGAACTAACATAAAATAAGGTTTACCACTAGACCAAATAGCCTAAAGTATTCATATTAGTTCTACTTAAAGTTAGCAACATAAAATAAGGTTTACCACTAGACCAAATAGCCTAAAGTATTCATATTAGTTCTACTTAAAGTTAGGTCTAACATGAATTAGAACTAAGTTACAACTAACATAAAATAAGTTAGAACTAACATTAAGTAACTTAGAACTAACATTAAATAACTTAGAACTAACATGAGTTATTGCTTATGATAGAGTTCAAAAAAGGGTGGGAAATTTCCCTCCATCCCCCCCCCCCCATTAGATCGCGTTAATGGGCGTGACATGTATTTTGGGGATCAGACGTCTAGGGAAGATCAGTGTAAGTGCAATTTCGGGTTTTTTTAAAATACAATTGTAGGCTATCTAAAAATCATAGAAGATAGCTGATTCCCCATCAAACACTGATGATGGAAGTTACAATCGGACGACTTCCAGAAGGCTACAATTTGAAGACTTTCACATGTCAAGGAGCTAAAGCAAAGATTACAAAACGACGATCTTTAGCAACACTCTGGTAGAAAGAGATTACGAATCGACGACCTCTTCAAACCAAGGGCCTGAATAAGACCTCCTTTACTGGTCATTGGTGTCATCCATATATAAAGACAGAGAAACCTGAACGCAGCTTCAACAAACAGCTCCAACGCAGCTCATCATCGCTGCCCAACGCAGCTCATCATCGCTGCCCAACGCAGCTCATCATCGCTGCCCAACGCAGCTCATCATCGCTGCCCAACGCAGCTCATCATCGCTGCCCAACGCAGCTCATCATCGCTGCCCAACGCAGCTCATCATCGCTGCCCAACGCAGCTCATCATCGCTGCCCAACGCAGCTCATCATCGCTGCCCAACGCAGCCCATCATCGCAGCTCCAACCGACGTCGAACGCAGCTCCAACTAACGTCGAACGCAGTTCTACACTGCTGTCAAACGCACCTTCAAACATTGAAGAACGCAGCTCAATATCGCTGCAGAACGCACCTCCAGATATTGCGTTCAAATACAGAATTTAGGCCAGAACGCATGTCAAAATTCTGACCTGTTCAAACACGATCCAGGCAGTTTCGAAAACTGCTCTTCACCCACGATTTGAGGAATGGCTTACGTGGGTTGTTACACCCGATCAATGGGGTAACTAAGCCCCCATTTAGGAGCGGATTATGGGGGTAGTTACACCCCTAATCCCCCTATAAATATCAACAAACTCAACAGAGTTAGCATCTCTCTTTTTGGATTGCTTAGATCGGATTTTTGATAATCAGATCGAGGGACGGATTTTTGGAGATTGGATTTTGATTACTTGGAGAGGATCTTTCGATTAGATTTCCTAGAATCAGAAAAAGAGGATTAACTCCTTACACAGTCTGGGAAATCAACAAACGGAGGAGCTCTAAACCGTCGATATTTGGCTTATTAACCGAATTATTTTCGGTTTGAACAACTCTATTATCAGAGTTTATTCTGAATCACGAAACTCATCAAGAGTTATCAACCAGACAAGGTTATTGTTCCAGTGAGCATAGATATTTGGATCGTCAACGAGAAGCAAACTCGACGCAAACATTCGAGGGAGGCATCTCATCGCTACCTAGAAGGACCCAGAATTAAACAAAGGAGAGAATCCAGATCATTCTCTTCTCTTTTGTAATCGGAAATCCAATTGTAATCAAGAGTTGAGAGAGTTGTAATCATTCTTTTTCTAAGCAGTTAGAGAGAATAAAATCAAATATAGTTCTTTCATTCACTTTGTTTTTATTACAAATTTTCCAACAAACAAAAGATGGCGACTCCGCTGGGGAAAAGCTTCTCTGACGAGGAAGTGGTGACGCAATCCGACGTTCACCTCACTGGAACAACCGTCGAAACTCTTGTTGTGGAGTTTGACCAAGCCAAGTACGAGGAGGCTCTCTCCTCTGGATCGCTTAGCCCCAAGGTTAGGCGAGATGCCTGTCAGAACTCTAAAGAGGTTTTAATTACTGCTGAGATGCCAAAGAAAGCCCTCTCCTTTGGCCAAAGCCTCAAACTTGCTCTGCAATCTGAAGATCCCACGACACAGCGTGTACTTGGTTGTAAAAGGCCTACGACAGAGAAAGGCACGATCAACGCCGACGACACTGCTGCTAAAGCTTTGAAACAAGCCAAGAAAAACGCCGCTCGAAGACCGAGAAGATCCATCCGACGAGCACATCTCCGAGAAAATCAATCCTTGATCCGACGCAAGGATTGCATTTCTGAAGCTCTGCCTAAACATTGCGTTCATACTCCAGAACGTACACTTCGAGGTAACGAATCCAATTATGAACCTCGGGTGATTCAACTTAAACGCGACCCTCAGTGGTGCATTGTCCAATCAAAACACAGCCCTGCTAAGGGAAAACAGACGCTTCATGAGTGCGTCCAAACAAAACAAGACCTTAAGGGGTCTGTTTCATCGACTGAACGCAAGCCAAGGCCTGGTGTTTTTAAATCACAACGCGACCCTCGCACTTCGCTTCCCGAATACGATGTGATCCGCCAAGTTAAAAAGGGTCGAAGTGGACTCAAGATTCACGTCCACCAAGAACCAGTCTCGCCCCCTCAGAAACAGAGGGTCATATCTCCGATGAAGAGTCAATCTCAAAGCCCCGACTTGCGAGAGTTACTCTCTAGAAGAAAACCAATACAACAGGCGAATCATGCCTGCCATTGTGAGAGAATTATTTCAGCAGTCCTCTCCGAGTGCCAATGTTGCGCACCTGAACCCCGACAATCGGTGTTCGACAGATTGGCGGATGTCGTCAGACCTACCAAGAGACGACGCCATCATAAGAAGAAAGATTCTGAAGCCGAGTATCCTCAGGTTACTATCAACATGACCGGCAGAGGGAAGATCTCGTATCTAGCTAGTTCTGATGAATCAGAAAGGAGCCATTCCCCGACTGTTCGAGAAATTTGTGACGAGTTCGAAGGGGTGTATCGGCATACTCGGTCACAGACCGGAGCTATACGACCGGTTAATTATCAAAAGTTAGCCAAAGGGATTACGACGAGTGATGAACATTCGGCAATAGCTGAATCTCAATCTTCAAGCTCTGTTGGAGCACAAAAAGTTTCTGTTTACATGACGGGAAACCCCGAAGACATAGTCAAAAGGGTGGACGAACATCATGTCATGCTCCAGGCGCAACAGGAGACACTTCTCCAATTAAAGGACATGTTGGCCCAGGTTCTGGCAGAAAAAGGCCAAAAACCTGAATCTTCCCGGAAGACAACATCAAAGGGAAAGCAAAAAGTACACGAACATTCAGATCGTGAGACTCACAACCTGGGATCCTCTTCTGAAGGTGAGAAGGAGGTGGAAAAAGAGTTGTATCCTCAGTCAACCAAAGTGGATGAGCTAGAAGCCCGCCTTAACGCAATGACGGTACAGGATCACCAAATCAGCATATCTACTACTTCAAGTCTCAGACTGGAGATGTAGTGTCAAACGACGCCATTCTGACCCGGCTATTCATCGGTACCCTCAAAGGTGTCGCCTTTGAATGGTTTATGAAACTGCCTGCTGGATCTATTCAGAAATGGGTAGATTTGGAAAGGCTTTTCTTGGCCAGATTCTTTGAAGACGACACAGAGGTCTCAGTCCCGACTCTTCTCACCACTAAGCAGAAAAAAGGAGAATCTATCAAGACCTATGTTGAAAGATTCCGCAGCATGGCATTGCGATGCCCCTCAGGTATGACTCAATCAACCTTGGTTGAAACTTGCAGGCACAACCTGCAGACCCAGCTCCTTGCTCAAATGGGGGTGGCAGAATGTCGCTCCTGGAGACAACCTTTTCTTGGCCAGATTCTTTGAAGATGACACAGAGGTCTCAGTCCCGACTCTTCTCGCCACTAAGCAGAAAAAGGGAGAATCTATCAAGACCTATGTTGAAAGATTCCGTAGCATGGCATTGCGATGCCCCTCAGGTATGACTCAATCAACCTTGGTTGAAACTTGCAGGCACAACCTGCAGACCCAGCTCCTCGCTCAGATGGGAGTAGCAGAATGTCGCTCCTGGAGACA
>NW_017972684.1:35857-59406 GCF_001876935.1 Asparagus officinalis
GAAGTGGCTTGTTACATTATAGATGCAGACACATCCTATAATCTGTTATTAGGATGACCATGGATTCACGCAAATCGTGTTGTCCCATCTACATTGCATCAAGTCATGAAGTATGTCAATGATGAAGACGAAGTTCGAACCCTGATTGCGGAGAAATACCCCTTCAAGGGAGTGGAAAACTTCCACACCGATTCAGTCTTCTACTCAGAGTCGCAAGAGGAAGAAGATGTTGACAGTGGTAATGAGGCAGATGTCGAACCAGACCCGGAAGGGAATTGCCCATGGGAGCTGAACTTTAATGTAATTGGTCCAGTCGAGAACAATAATAATGTACCGAGTGAGGGCGAGTGGTGCATTAATGAAGATTTTATTTTGGCGTACTTGTCTGATGAATCTTTTAAAGTTGGACAAATAGAGAATAATCATAATACAGGTACCAGCTCATGGCATACATTGCGTGCAGAGGCATGCCTCACATTGCCAATTAAGTCATCCTTCACTTCCGATGAAGAAGTAGAAGATGCACAAAAGGCTTTCTTCGAAGTCCCATCTAAAAAGAAAGGGCAAAAGCCAATCTGTCTCGGTAAAGTTAAATCCACACCACTCCGACGAGGAAGCTCGGAAGAAGATGATGGTGTCCCTCAATTTCATTACCATGAACCCAATGCTATATATTTGATGAAAAGAATGGGATATAACTTTAATGAAAAGCAGGGCTTAAACTTCGGGAGAGGAAGGCGAACACCAATTCGAATGTCTCTCACTCCCGAAGGAAAACCTCCGGATTACTATCAAAAAACCGGAAGAGGCGTAGGTTATGTCACGACTCCGTCAGCCTCGGAAAACGAAATCAGTAACTACCTGCGTCACGACGATTCCTACGGAACATCTTCTTGCGAATCCGACGTCAGTGTTGGGCCTTTCTTTAAAAGCCTAACTGTGAACATGGTTTCGACCAGTCATCCAGATGAAGATGCAGGGGGTGACGAAGAGTTAGTCGAATCAACCGATGATCCTTGGATCAAACGTCTTAACATCCTGTGGGATATGCGCTTCGAACAACGCGAACCACCCACTGAAGATAAAGTGATTCAGGTCAACATGGGAAATGAATCTAACCCCAAGCCTATTTTCATAGCTGAAGACTTATCATCATCCGAAAAAGAAGATCTTATATCTCTCATCCGAGAATATATAGATGTCTTCGCCTGGAATTACGAAGATATGCCTGGCCTTTTGATCCAAAAGTGGCCATGCATCGTCTCAACATCGATCCGGATGCCAAACCTGTTAAACAACAACAACGTCGGTTTCGTCCAGAGATCATGGAATCAATTGAGTCAGAAGTTAAAAAGCTCATAGATTCGGGTTTCGTTAGGGAAGAGCAACACCCCGACTGGGTGGCTAACATCGTCCCAGTGCCCAAGAAGAACGGTAAAGTCCGGATATGCATTGACTTCCGTGACCTTAATGCAGCTTGTCCAAAAGATGAGTGGATGTTATGATTGACAACACCTGCGGATATGAAAGGATGTCTTTCATGGACGGATTCTCCGGGTACAATCAGATCAAGATGCACCCAGAAGATGAAAAGCATACCGCTTTTAGAACACCACTGGGGGTATATTGCTATACAGTGATGCTATTCGGCCTGAAAAACGCGGGTGCAACTTATCAACGTACAATGAATATCATCTTTCACGATCACCTACGTAAGAAGATCGAGTGCTATGTTGACGATATAGCAGTAAAAAGCCAACACAAAGGTGATCATCTTACAGATTTGAAGACAATGTTCGATATCATGCGAGCACATCAATTGAAGATGAACCCGACAAAGTCATTCCTCGGAGTATCAAGTGGAAAATTCCTGGGATTTATCGTTACCTCCAAGGGAATCTCTCTCGACCCGGAAAAAGTGCGTGCTATCCAAGACATGCCACCGCCTAAGAATCTCAAAGAGCTCAGGGGTTTGCAAGGGAGATTGGCCTATATTCGTAGATTTATATCAAATCTCTCAGGACGTTGTCAACCTTTTTCCAAGCTCATGAAGAAAGGAGTGTCCTTTGTCTGGGATAGAGAATGTCAAAAAGCATTCGAGGAGATTAAGGAGTACCTTACTCAACCGCCAGTTCTTGTAGCCCCAAAATCAGGGAAACCATTCCTGTTATATGTGAGAGCCATGGAACATTCTCTCGGAGCTCTGTTAGCCCAGAACAACGATCAAGGTCAAGAGCAAGCCATCTATTACCTAAGCAGGACTATGATGGGAGCCGAACACCGATACAATCCAGTTGAAAAAGAATGTCTCGTCTTGGTATTCGCAGTTCAAAAGATGCGACATTACCTGGTTAGACAGACAATTCATGTCATCTCTAAGGTGAATCCATTGAGAGTTTTGATGACGAAACCATCATCTCTAAATTGCCGGCTCGCAAAGTGGGCCATTCTCTTGTCACAATATGATATGCAGTTTATGCCCCAAAAGGCAGTCAAGGGTCAAGCATTGGCGGATTTCTTAGCTGATCACCCGGTGTCAGGGACATCTAAGTTGTATGAAGAGTTGCCCGATGAAGTCGCTGAAACTTGCGTTACTCAAGAAACCACACAGGTGTGGAAATTATTCTTCGACGGTGCATCTAGAGCAAACCCTCACGGAGCAATCACCGCAGGAGTGGGGGTCGTACTCGTTTCTCCGAACAGTCACGTAATCCCAAGGGGGTTCTCCCTAATCGAACCCTGCACCAACAATGTAGCCGAGTATAATGCTCTACTATTAGGAATGCAATTTGCCGAAGAACTTAATGTTCAGCACCTCGAAGCTTACGGTGACTCTCAGCTCATCGTTAATCAAGTCCGAGGGGAATACGAAGTACGGAGGATCTTATCCCGTATCATATCGCAGTGCTAAAGCAAGCTGAGAAGTTTAAAGGTTTCTTTATCGGATACATTCCACGAACTCAGAATGCTTACGCAGACGCTTTAGCCTCGCTGGCAACTTCATTAGCGTTACCTCCCGAGGCTGAAACTATAATCTCGGTTACAGGACGTGAGTTATACTGCTTCAAGATTCCTATGGAGGAAAGCTCCGATGAGACGATGACAGGGGAAGTCTGTACAACCTCGATGGAGTTTGAAGCTAGAGATTGGCGATTCCCGTATATCGACTATGCCATATACGGAATATTGCCTGATGACCCTAAGGAAGCGGCCACTATCAAACGAAAGGCCCTCCAGTTCTATTATGATGCGGTTTCTCGAACCCTATATCGTAAATCACACGACGGAGTTTTGCTTCGATGTCTCTCTCGAAAGGAAGCGAAGGAGGCCCTTAAGGAAGCTCACGACGGAATGTGCGGGGCTCATCAGCCCGGAGCTAAATTAGGAGATCGTCTTCGACGAATTGGCTATTATTGGCCAAAGATGTTTTCAGACGCAGTCGACTATGCTAAACGCTGTCACGCATGCCAAATTCATGGAAATTTTATCCATCAAGCGCCAGGAAATTTACATCCTACATCTGCAACCTGGCCATTTGAGATGTGGGGCATGGATATTGTGGGACCAATTTCTCCTCCAACTTCCAAAGGATACCGATTCATTCTGGCCGTGACCGACTATTTCTCCAAATGGGCAGAAGCAATCCCGTTGAAAGAAGTCAAGACTTCAAATGTGATCAAGTTCATTAAACATCATGTTGTCTATCGCTTTGGAGTCCCGAGATGAATAATTCACGATAACGGAACACAATTCGTTAGCTTTGGATTTCAGAGATTCTGTGATAAATTTTGCATCCAAAGTGTTGCATCTACGGCGTATTACCCACCAGCAAATGGTCTTGCGGAAGCTTTCAACAAAACTATAGTAAAGCTTCTCAAAAAATTTGTTTCCAAAAGCCGACGTGATTGGGATGAAAGACTTGGCGAGTGTTTGTGGGCCTACCGAACAACAGTGAGGACCTCTACCAGAGCTACGCCATTCTCCTTAGTATACGGCTGTGAAGCTGTATTACCACTTGAGATTCAGATCCCGTCTTTGAGAGTCGCGGTCACAACTGGACTGACAGACAAAGAGAAACACCAACGACGCTTGCAGGAACTCGAAGCTTTAGACGACAAGAGACTCCAAGCTCAACAACAGATTGAACTATATCAAGCTCGTATTTCCAAAGCCTACAACAAAAAGGTTAAGGAGCGGATTTTCAAGAAGGGCGATCTGGTTTTGGTCAATCGACGACCCATGGTGATGACTCACAAAACTAAAGGGAAGTTTAACCCTAAATGGGAAGGGCCTTTTGTCGTTGAGACAGTCTATTCCAACGGAGCTTACCGTCTCATCAATAAGAAAGGCGACAGACTTATGATGCCAATTAATGGGAAGTTTCTTAAGAAATATTACCCGTAAGCTGCAAGTCTCTTGAGTTTAGCTAGGGGTTGCTTATCAAATGTTCGTTTGAGTAAAGAAGTTCTCCTACTTTGTATGTCGTCAAGTTAACATTACACCTCTGACGATTTAAGTTATTGAGAATCATTATAATAAAAGAATTTTCCAAAGTCTTTCAGATAACTATCAGCATAATCTGTTTGGTGAAAAAGTCTTATTTTTTACTGCGTCCGGTCTTCTTGAACGCAAGTCCTTTGACTGCGTTCAGTCCTCTTGAACGCAAGTCCTATGGCTGCGTTCAAAACAAGTCTACAGCGGCGTTTCAAGTCCCACGACTGCAAGACCTGACTGCGTTCAGTCCTCTTGAACGCAAGTCCTTTGACTGCGTTCAGTCCTCCTGAACGCAAGACCTATGGCTGCGTTCAAAACAAGTCTATGGCTGCGTTCAAAACAAGTCTACAGCTGCGTTCAAGTTCTACAGCTGCAGAACCTGACACTGCGTTCGCACCAACAAACGCGCAACATGATCACTTCAACTTCCAGAAGATGTCCTCAATGGGCCTGCGTTCAGATCATATGAACACAAAGGAATAATTTGCAGAAATTCCAACATCACAACAAGACTGCAATATCCCAAACAAACACAGAGAAATGCAAGAAAAAAAATAGCAGCAGTTCATTTCATGCAGATAATAAGTGTTTGAGGAAGTACCAAAAAGTTATTACAGACTAAAAATTTACTTAATAAAAAAAGGGGGTTCCCGAAGGCTTGGCTCGGATCTCTGCTTCAGCTCTCCCCCTTAATTCTTCATCAGTGACAGCAGCAGCCCCAGCTTCTGATCGCAAAGCCTGAAGAGCCTCCCTTATCTCAGGCTTCAAGTCAGTACTCTGCAGCTTTTCTAGGGTTTCCACAGTATGTCTGAACAAGTGAACCTTCTTGGCGCAGTGGTCAGTCCAGCTGCGATTGAGGCATTCCAGCAAGTCCATCACATCAAAGAATGAATCCTGAAAATCTGAGAATGGGGCCCATCCTTGTTCATAGATGAGGTATGATTGCTTCACCATGTTCTCCAAGAGCTCTGTGAGGAAGTGCACACTCTCAAAGTCTGGGGTAAAAACTTTACTAGGAGGGACCATAGCAAGGGGTGTAATCAGAGGGGCGTCCTCTTGGAGCACTCCTTCTCCTTCATCGTCAGATACGACAATGGGCTCAGCAGCAGAAGCCCCCAGTAAATCTTTTGGGCAACTGAAATCGAACACAGGAGTTCAGGCCTGCGTCAAAATCAATTTGAACGCAAGGAATCTGGACTTGCGTCCAAGATTAAGGGATCGACCCTTTGTCTTATCATCAAACACAAAAAGTTCTGCTTTACATTCAAATTCTAAGCAGTTCTTATCAATAAACACAGGAACTTTTCCGTGTGTTCAACAGGAGGGTCTGATTCTTGTTTACAACAATGGACACAGAAAGTTCTTTCAAGATCCAAAGTCAAGAAGATGAACAGTTTTCATCAAGAAACATTGAAATTCTTTTCACATACAAGATTGAAGAGACAAATTATATTCGTCATCGTCAACCAGAACTCATCTAAGGAATTTCAAGAAAATCAATCAAAGAAAAATGCTTAAGACAGCGAGACTTACCTCGAAGACCAGGCGGGGGAGGCGTCAACGTCGGCCCGGAAGAAGACCCGAAAACCTCCTCTGACGGCGGGGTAGGGTGCACCAGATGGTCGTCATCGCTCGAGCGAGATCTCTTGGGGGCCATCGCTGGAAGATGAAACGGAACCGCTGAACAGTTTTTGGAATTAACGAGAAGAAACTCGTTTCTAATTTCAAGAAGGAAGCCTAAGCGATTAAGGTCCTTGACAAGACCAATCAAGGCTATTTATATATATAGTTACTGTGGGTAGTATAGAGTTCCAAGACTCCCGCCCAAAGGAGGTCTCTTCGTCATCATTACAGCCGCTTCAACTTCCTATTAGACGCGGGACAAGACCCTGCGTCCATAAAGGCAGACCAAACGCAATGGTTTAGAGATGCGTTTTTTTTTTAAAATACGCAACCCAATTCAAGAGCATGAACGCAGGGGGTACCCCTATTCCTAAAATCAGATTTTTGGAAAATGTGCTGCTTGAGATGAGTTTCATTTTCCACAGAATTTGAACCCTACCTTCCTCAAAGTTGCTCCGATCGCAACACTTCTGCCTTATCGACTCTCGTCAATAGAGCGATAAGTCCTCAAAGTTGCTCCAAACGCAACACTTCTAACTTATCGACTCTCATCAATAGAGCGATAGGTCCTCAAAGTTGCTCCGATCGCAACACTTCTGCCTTATCGACTCTCGTCAATAGAGCGATAAGTCCTCAAAGTTGCTCCAAACGCAACAATTCTAATTTATCGACTCTCGTCGATAGAGCGATAGGTCCTCAAAGTTGCTCCAAACGCGACACTTCTGCCTTATCGACTCTCGTGAATAGAGCGATAAGTCCTCAAATTTGCACCAATCACAACATCTTCCACTTGTCGACTCTTAATAGTAGAGTGACAAGACCACGAAGTGTGCCACGGTAATATTACATTCCTGGCACTTACAGGATTCTTCTAGTATTTAAGACAAAAGCATAATACAAGAGGAATAAATAGTTGTTGTCGCAATATCAAACTGGTATTTCATTGTTCCATGTCAAAACATAATAAAAAGCCAAATGGCAGCACTACCTTTATTTAAAGGTAAACAAGGTGACCTAAGATAAGTGTTGTTCCTACCAAAAGAACGATACAAAAACAGGCTCATCAATTCATCAGATTAAATGAAGTTAGCTGAGACTTAATGGCAGAAAGTTTTTCTTCATGGTCGGCCCGAACCAGCATCTCGGCCCGTTTCCGAAGCTCGTCCTCACTAGACAGCATGGCAGATACCTCCTTCTTAGCCTCTTCCAGAGCACCAGCCTTGGCACGGTAATTCACCAGGGAAGCAGCACTTTTGACATTGAGCTCAGTGACAATAGATTCTTCTCGTTTGAATTGAGCCTTCATCCTAGTCAGCTCCACTTCAGCGGCAGCAATCTTCTCTCGCAAATTCTCCAGAGAAGTATTCGAAAGTGTCAGCTCAGCTTGTTTTTGAGCGTGCAGCTGTTGCAGTTGTTCAACCTCAACCTCTTCCTCAGCTATATGACGTCGAGCGGCTTCATACTTATTGAGTTCTTCGGCTCGAATATCCTCAAAAGTAGATGCAATCTGCGCTTGGATATCAGCGCGACCCAAAG
The DNA here is from genome assembly GCF_001876935.1 of Asparagus officinalis. Classification (NCBI taxonomy): domain Eukaryota; kingdom Viridiplantae; phylum Streptophyta; class Magnoliopsida; order Asparagales; family Asparagaceae; genus Asparagus; species Asparagus officinalis. Next base: position 43,511 of record NW_017972684.1, read on the forward strand.
CCTCCAAGAATCTGAGTTGTCCCTCTAGACGTGAGATAGCTTCAGAGCAGCGCTGAACGACGTCGACGTCACCTACAAGCTTGAGGTTGTTCAAACTATTCGTGAGCATGGGTTTGAAGGTATCAAAAGTATCTCGTCCGGCTAGCACAACCTCAATTATTTTCTTGGTAAGCCCTCTCAAGTAGTCAAGGGAAATCTTGACAAAATCTGGTACGTCTGCGGGGCTCGAAACAGCAATAGGCGACGGTACAGAAACTTCTGAAGATGCAAAGCCAAGTAAAAGACTAGCAGGCGATTTCGGTGTAGTAGCTTGAGAAGGAGTGCCAATATCCAGCTGAGATGGGCTCGATTGCATAGCCATCAGTTCCCCCATTTGAGATGACCTTGGAACGTCTACCACTTCGGTAGAGGCTAGAGAAATTGTCAGTAAAGTCGTCGGTGGAAGAGCCGTTGTGGAGGTCTCCAAACGAGGTGGCTCTGACACCTGAGCTGGTGGTGGTATAAGCTGTTGCGTCGAAGGAGGAGTGACAGTACTCGCTTCATGTATCATAGGATCTGTATGAGAAATCTATTTAAATACAGAGAAAAGATTAATGGAGCTGAAACAAACGGCACTTACCAGCGAGAGGTAGGGGAATGTAGGCTGACGCTTTGTCGGAAAAGGATGATGGTGGGATATACCAGTCTTCTGGATCATCGCTGTCATCACCCAAGTTGTCATCACCTCCACCTTGGTCTCCATCATCATTCATATCATCATCACCCCCACCTTGGTCACCCTCATCATTCATATCATCATCGCCGTCGCTATGATCCATGGGCTCATCCTCGCCTACGGAAGAAAATGCTGATGCATCTTCGGTGATTGTAGGCTTTGCTATGATCCCAGTGGTAGGGCTAAGCTGTGAATCGCCTACAATTGGCAATAACACAGAGGTGGAAGGAGACTTGTCTGTTGCTGGGTCTTGCTGGGCAGTCACAATAGGTTCGGGGACAGGAGGTATATCTTCTACCACGTGAGAAGTAGTGGAGGCAGTATCATGAAGCGTGCCTTCGGGGACAAACTCCGCACCCCCTGCAAAAGATTCATCTCCATGCTCTTCTTCATGCAATGAACGAGCAGAAGGATCATGGCCTCCTAAAGCAGGACTAACTGTGGGGAGAGTAGGCTGAGGCGAGAGTTCCAGAGCAGTCGATTCTTGTTCTTCTTCTTCAGAACGCCATGTTTTCTGAGCGTCCGACATAAGTTTGGAAGCAGGGGGTTCAAGCGTTAACTTCCGACGAGCTCTTTTGTCATACTTGGCTTCTTCGACCGCCCCCAGCGCCCTTTTGCCCGTAGCACTCTGACTCCGGGTCAGAACTCTTGAAGGTTGTACCTTGTGGGTATCCGGTATCCTGATCTCTTCCTGAGCTCGCTCTGGTGACTGTTGCCGTTCACCCTCCGTAATCGACTTTTCATATGACAAATATTCATTGGCACCCCGGGCACGGAACCGCTTAGCACTCTTCTTTGAAGCATACCATTTGCGGATGTCTCTTAAGCAGGAGGTATTCATGTGGTAAGCTGAAATCTGAGAAGCGGCCTGGTACCATGTACAGAAGCTCAAAGAAGTACGAGCATTGGGCGTCTTATGTGGCAGTCGGAATTTTGCTCCGGTACAACCAGCTACTGAGTAGTACCAAGCTCTTGCTCCTTCATACACATTACCTGTGTATGCAAGAGTAGGGTTTGGGTTCCCAACATAGAGCTGATCATAGCCAAATTGCCGAGAAAAACGATAAGGCTGATATGGTTCAATAAAGCATTTTCTCCCTTGTCGAAAAATAAGATAGCCCGGACGAATGTTTATGAGCCACCAAAAGGCACCCCTGCTAAGCATGGTGAAAGAATTCGGTCCCGGAGTGTCTTGATGAAGTTCTCCATACGCGCCGCCCTCGAAAGCGGGAAACTTACAAGCAATCTCGTAATTATAATCCCGTCTCAATATTTCACGGAATCTAACTTGATACCAACCGGCCCATTCAGAGGTTTCTAATTGCTGAACAAGAGGAGTTGAGGTGCCACTTGATTCAGGAGTCGTCATTATCGGAGGGCAATGCAACACAAACCAAGACACCAAATAAATGTATGGCATCGGTACTCGAGGGGTTGGGGTCTGAATGATAGTCTTCCCGTCGGAATCCACTTTCTTGACAGCAACAAATTCGGAAGATAGTTCCCGCAAACCACTTTGTAAGCAGCACACCATGGCTGAAAGAAGATTCAAGGGTCGTCCATAAGCCAATAGAACGGCGGGGTACAAAACTTCTACTGTAATAGCATCCACTGGCCTTGTGGGGACCACACAACGCTTCAACCAAAGAGTTAGAAAACCAGCAAACAAAGCCATGTCGGAGATTGGAACTTCTGCCTGATAGTGGAAACTTTCAAACGTGGTAAACGCCGGGAAGACATCCTCCTCAACCTCGCAAGTATAATGAGAAGTTGCGTCATTGATACGTTCCGTGATTTCCTCAAGGGTACTGGCCGCTAAGCGAGTCACCTCAGCTTCTTTGTCCCACAGATTGTGGAAAAGATATTCCGCCCATTGTCCTTGTTTCACGCCGCTTGCTCTTTTCCCAGTAATTTGCGCACATATCTGGAAATGGCACATCAATTCCCAGTAAGTGTCGTAGATTTCGGGAGCACCATTTTTCAGGATCTCTAATTCCCTGCTTCCGGGAACAAACTCCTCATAAGGCAATTCCCCAAAAGACAGTCCAGAAATCTCAAACATTTCGTGGAGAGCGAAGCCCAGCTCACCAACTGGAGTGAAAAAGGTGCCGGTGTGAGGGTTGTAGAATTCCAGCATAGCGAAGAGTCCGCTGTAATTCGGAGGAATACCGTATCGAGTGGCTGTTATAGGAACTCTCAAATCCGAAATTCTCAAAGGTTCTTCTAGTTCCTCCAAGACGAAATTTATCATCCGGGCCCACCAGTCCGCATCACTGGAGTGAACCCAAGTAGGGGCCCTGAAATCCCGAGCAGGGAACTCTCCTTTGACAGAAATAAATGTTCTGATAAACACCTCCGCTAACTTAGCAGACTCTCCGACAGGGTGCTCTTTTTGGAATAAACCTGGCTTCAAAGCCATGAAATTATTGAAACCAGCGGGATGAGTACCCCGATGAGTGATGTGCCCCGTAGCAACACCGCCTTGGTCTTGAACAAGTTCCCAATTCATCGACCGCGGAATAGAAGCGCACTGATAATAAGAAATTGGCCACATCCGCTCCAAGTTGGGAAGGAAAAGACGACGGTTGTTAACTACCTTCAGCCATTTGTAATTCCCCTCGGACATCCGCTTGGGGTCCATTTTTACAGAATCCCCGAATAGGAAGGACGGCTTCTTTAAAATCTCACGCTCTGCGGTTTCGAATTTGGCATTTGTAACCAAAGACCTGAGAGTCTCAGGAAAGGCTTGAGTGATGAGCTTCGACCGTTCTTTGTGGGTGTTCTGAAACACTGGATATTCAAAGGCGAAGCTGAAGATTGTATTCTTCTCCGCACCTCCCGCATGACCGAAGTAGTGGTTGAAAGAAAGAGGCTCTTTGGAGTAGCATACTGCAAATAGAAAAATTAGTCATAAGAAGTCTAACTCAAGAATACAAGGTTCAAACCTGCGTTCGGGGTCTTGAACGCAGGGTCTCAACCTGCATCCGAAATTCTAAACGCAAGGTTCAGACCTGCGTTCGGGGTCTTGAACGCAGGGTCTCAACCTGCATCCAAAATTCTAAACACAAGGTTCAGACCTGCGTCCAAAATTTTTTAAACGCAGGGTCTGAACCTACGTTGAAATTTCAGGAACGATGGAGCTAGCCATACGTTTAATTGGTAAACACTGAGAATTATCTTTTGAGTTTAAAGATGGAATACGGATCGCCAATCAAGGGTCGAAAATGAGAGATCTGTCAAATCGACTTCCAATGGGTCAATCTTACCATTGGTTGAAGGAACTAGCGACGAAGGCGTGAGAACTTGATCATCCCCGGAGGCTCTAGCCAAAGGAACATCCGGAGCTTGGGCGGTCTTCGATTTGGAGGCCATTTTCTTCTTGGGTCCCATGGCAACCGTGAAGTGGAAGACGAAGATGGGCGGAATATTCAGGAACGGACCCTTTCTTCCGTTGAAGCGCTGGAGAAGATGAACAGTAGCCCTGTTTAGAAATCAAACAAGAAAGGGAAAAGTCGAATGACTTTTTGATTTGACCTCAGTGGTCCATTTATAAACAGCTGTAGCTGTCAAATCGAAACGAGATTTTAGGTAAAATCTCACCTGAAACGTGATTCTCGCGTTTTCAAATGAAGGGGAGGAGGGGTTTTTCAAACTACCAAACGCACCCTCACGGTCAAACAGTCGAACGCATGATTTAGACATGCGTTCTGATGACTGCACTCACATAAATAACACCTTCAAAGGGGTTAATATTCCAAGCAATAATCAGACTGCTGAGATCATTCTACCCTAGACAAGCTGATCGAGAAGAGTCTTTCGAAGCTGTCCTCCTGACTAAGCTGGGGATGAAAGTCTGTTCATACAAGCTGAAGTCTAAAGCCATTGTTGATGAATCAAACAAGAAGGAGGATGTCGACAAAATTTGCCTAAAACCCTGAGATGCTCTACTCAGTCTACGATGGAATACATTTAATCAGCAAAGTTTTGGGATCCAAAGTATTCCGAAAATTCGTCCCAGTCAACCGCGAACTTTCGAAAACTTTGGAGGGGGTTCTGTAGGCTGTCTAAAAATCACAATGGATAGCTGAGTCTCCATCGAACACTGATGATGGAAGTTACAATCTGACGACTTCCAGAAGGCTACAATTCGAAGATTTTCACATGTCAAAGAGTTAAAGCAAAGATTACAAAACGACAGTCTTTAGCAATACTCTGACAGAAAGGATTACAAATCGACGATCTCTTCAAACCAAGACGTGGAAGTCCTCCCCGCGTACCATCATCAAGACACTACACCGATTCAATCACCTACGCCGCTTCAACAGCTATAAACACGAATGCAGCTTCTTATGTGAGATGATTGATCTTGATGGCTGCGACAACAACATGACTGATATCATGTTAGCAACCATTAGAGGTGCTGATGAGCAGTGTAATGATATTCGACACACTCAGTGGAGATCATGACCTGCAGTTGATAGAGCGTTATTGAGATGCCTCAATTGTCACAAATGGCCTGAATAAGACCTTCTTTACTGGTCTTTGGTGTCATCCATATATAAAGACAGAGAAATCTAAATACTACAACAATCAACAGCTAGAACGCAGCTCCAATCGCTGCCAAGCACAGCTCGAACGCAGCTCCAATCGCTGCCAAGCACAGCTCGAACGCAGCTCCATCGCTGCCCAACGCAGCTTATCAATCGCTGCCCAACGCAGCTCCAATCGCTGCCAAGCACAGCCCCAACGCAGCTTATCAATCGCTGCCGACGCAACTCATCCATCATTGCCCAACGCAGCCCGTCAGTCGCTGCCAAACGCAGCTCAATCACCGCCAGAACGCAGGTCAAGGTTCTGACTCATTCAAACGTGATCGTAACAACTTCGAAGCTGTTCTTCACCCACGATTTGAGGAGTGGCTTTAGTGGGTTGTTACACCCGACTAATGGGGTAACTAAACCCCCATTTAGGCGCGGATTATGGGGGCAGTTACACCCCTAATCCCCCTATAAATAGCAACAAACTCAACAGAGTAAGGGATCTCCTTTTTGGATTGGGGGGAGATCAGATTTTTGATAATCAGATCAAGAGAGATTTCTTTTCATTAATCGGAGGGGGATCTTTCGATCAAATCTTCCAGAATCAGAAAAAGGAGGATTGACTCCTTACACAGTCTGGGAAATCAACAAACGGAGGATCTCTAAACCATCGATATTTGGCTTATCAACCGAATTATTTTCGGTTCCAACAACTCTATCATTAGAGTTTGTTACTTGTTCTGAATCACAAAACTCGACAAGAGTTATCAACCGGCCAAGACAGTTGTTCCAGTGAGTATAGATATTCGGATCGTCAACGAGAAGCAAACTCGACGCAAGCATTCGAGGGAGGCATCTCATCGCTACCGTGAAGAACCCAGAATTAAACAAAGGGGAGAATCCAGATCATTCTCTTCTCTTTTGTAACCAGGAATCCAAATTGTAATCGAGAGTTGAGAGAGTTGTAATCATTCTTTTTCTAAGCAGTTAGAGAGAATAAAATCAAACGCAATTCTTTCCTTATATTCTTTTTATTACAAAATTTCCCACAAACAAAAGATGGCGACTCCGCTGGGGACTAGCTTCTCTGACGAAGAGGTGGTGGCGCAATCCGACGTTCACCTCACTGGAACAACCGTGGAAACCTTGGTCGTGGAATTTGACCAAGCCAAATACGAGGAGGCTCTCTCTTCCGGATCGCTCAGCCCTAAGGCTAGGCGAGATGCTTGTAAGAGCTCTAAAGAAGTCTTAACTGCTGTTGAGACGCCAAAGAAAGTCCTCTCCTTTGGCCAAAGCCTCAAGCTCGCTCTGCAAACCGAAGATCACACGCCTATGTCGACACAGCGTGTACTTGGTTGTAAAAGGCCTATGACAGAGATAGGCACAATCAACGCCGGTGTTGCTGATACTAAGGCTTTGAAACAAGCCAAGAAAAACGCTGCTCGACGACGAAGAAGGTCCATCCGACGAGCACACCTCCGAGAAAATCAATCCCGAGTCCAACGCAAGGATTGCGTCCCCGAAGATCTGCCTAAGCATTGCGAACGCACACTTCGAGGTAATGAATCCAATTACAAACCTCGGGTGATTCAACTTAAACGCGACCCTCAGTGGTGCGTTGTCCAATCAAAACACAGCCCTGTCAAGGGAAAACAAGCACCTCAAGAGTGCGTCCAAACAAAACAAGACCCTAAAGGGTCTGTTCCTTCAACTAAACGCAGGCCAAGGCCTAGTGTTTATAAATCAAAACGCGACCCTCACGCTTCGACGCCCGAATGCAATAGGGTCCGTCAGGTTCAACAAGAACCAATTTCACCCACTCAAGAACAGGGAGTTTCATCCCCGATGAAGAACTGTCCTCGGGTCTCAGATTTGCGAGAGTTGCTTTCCAGAGAAAAGCCAACGCAACGAGCAGCCCATCCATGTTAGGACTAGGCTGCGAGTCGCCTACAATTGGTAATAACACAGAAGCGGAAGGAGACTTATCTGTTGCTAAGCCTTGCGGGGCAGCTTGGGCAGGAGCTATGTCTTCTGCAACATGAGAGGCAGTGGAGGCGGTATCATGAAGCGTGTCTTCAGGGACGAACTCTGCACCCCCCGCAAAAGATTCATCTCCACGCTCTTCTTCATACAATGAATGAGCAGAAGAATCATGGCCTCCTAAAGCAGGACCAACTGTGGGGAGACCAGGCCGAGGCGAGAGTTCCATAGCAGTCGATTCTTTCTTCATCTTCGGTACACCATGCTTTCTGAGCATCCGACATAAATTTGGAAGCAGGGGGTTCGAGCGTTAACTTCCGACGAGCTCTTTTGTCATACTTGGCTTCTTCAACCGGCCCCAGCGCCCTCTTTCCAGTGGCACTCTTACTCCGAGTCTGAACTCCTGAAGGTTCTACCTCGCGAGTATCCGGCATCCTGACCTCTTCCTGAATTGGCTCTGGTGATTGTTGCCGTTTGTCCTCTGGAATCGACTTCTCATATGATAAATATTCGCTAGCACCCCGGGCACGGAACCTTTTAGCACTCTTCTTTGAAGCATACCATTTGCGGATGGCTTTCAAGCAAGAGGTATTCATGTTGTAAGCTGAAATTTGAGAGGCAGCTTGGTACCACGTGCAAAAACTCAAAGAAGTACGAGCATTGGGCGTCTTATGTGGCAGCCGGAATTTTGCTCCGGTACACCCAGCTACTGAGTAATACCAAGCTCTTGCTCCTTCATACACATTACCTGTGTACGCAAGAGTAGGGTTTGGGTTCCCAACATAGAGCTGATCATAGCCAAATTGCCGAGAAAAACGATAAGGCTGATATGGTTCAATAAAGCATTTCCTCCCTTGTCGAAAAATAAGATAGCCCGGACGAATGTTTATGAGCCACCAAAAGGCACCCCTGCTAAGCATGGTGAAAGAATTCGGTCCTGGAGTGTCTTGATGAAGTTCTCCATACGCGCCGCCCTCGAACGCGGGAAACTTGCAAGCAATCTCGTAATTATAACCCCGTCTCAATATTTCACGGAATTTAACCTGATACCAACCGGCCCATTCAGAGGTTTCTAATTGCTGAACAAGAGGAGTGGAAGTGCCACTTGATTCAGGAGTCGTCATTATCGGAGGACAGTGCAACACGAACCAAGATACCAAATAAATGTATGGCATCGGTACTCGAGGGGTTGGGGTCTGAATGATAGTCTTCCCGTCGGAATCCACTTTCTTGACAGCAATAAACTCGGAAGATAGTTCCCGCAAACCACTTTGTAAGCAGCACACCATGGCTGAAAGAAGATTCAAGGGTCGTCCATAAGCCAATAGAACCGCGGGGGTATAAAACCTCTACGGTAATAGCATCCACTGGTCTTGTGGGTACCACACAACGCTTCAACCAGAGAGTCAGAAAACCAGCAAACAAAGCCATGTCGGAGATAGGGACTTCTGCCTGATAATGGAAGCTTTCAAACGTGGTAAACGCCGGGAAGACATCCTCCTCAACCTCGCAAGTATAATGAGAAGTTGCGTCATTGATACGTTCCGTGATTTCCTCAAGGGTACTGGCCGCTAAGCGAGTCACCTCAGCTTCTTTGTCCCACAGATTGTGGAAAAGATATTCCGCCCATTGTCCTTGTTTCACCATAGATTGCGGAAAAGATACTCCGACCACTGTCCCTGTTTTACACCGCTTGCTCTTTTCCCAGTAATTTGTGCACATATCTGGAAATGGCACATCAATTCCCAGTAAGTGTCGTAGATTTCGGGAGCACCATTTTTCAGGATCTCTAATTCCCTGCTTCCGGGAACAAACTCCTCATAAGGCAATTCTCCAAAGGACAATCCAAAAATTTCAAACATTTCGTGGAGAGCGAAGCCCAGTTCACCAACTGGGGTGAAAAAGGTGCCGGTGTGAGGGTTGTAGAATTCCAGCATAGCGAAGAGTCCGCTGTAATTCGGAGGAATACCGTATCGAGTGGCTGTTATAGGAACTCTCAAATCCGAAATTCTCAAAGGTTCTTCTAGTTCCTCCAAGACGAAATTTATCATCCGGGCCCACCAGTCCGCATCACTGGAGTGAACCCAAGTAGGGGCCCTGAAATCCCGAGCAGGGAACTCTCCTTTGACAGAAATAAATGTTCTGATAAACACCTCCGCTAACTTAGCAGACTCTCCGACAGGGTGCTCTTTTTGGAATAAACCTGGCTTCAAAGCCATGAAATTATTGAAACCAGCGGGATGAGTACCCCGATGAGTGATGTGCCCCGTAGCAACACCGCCTTGGTCTTGAACAAGTTCCCAATTCATAGACCGCGGGATAGAAGCGCACTGATAATAAGAAATCGGCCACATCCGCTCCAAATTGGGAAGGAAAAGACGACGGTTGTTGACTACCTTCAGCCATTTGTAATTCCCCTCGGACATCCGCTTGGGGTCCATTTTTACAGAATCCCCGAATAGGAAGGACGGCTTCTTTAAAATCTCACGCTCTGCGGTTTCGAATTTGGCATTTGTAACCAAAGACCTGAGAGTCTCAGGAAAGGCTTGAGTGATGAGCTTCGACCGTTCTTTGTGGGTGTTCTGAAACACTGGATATTCAAAGGCGAAGCTGAAGATTGTATTCTTCTCCGCACCTCCCGCATGACCGAAGTAGTGGTTGAAAGAAAGAGGCTCTTTGGAGTAGCATACTGCAAATAGAAAAATTAGTCATAAGAAGTCTAACTCAAGAATACAAGGTTCAAACCTGCGTTCGGGGTCTTGAACGCAGGGTCTCAACCTGCATCCGAAATTCTAAACGCAAGGTTCAGACCTGCGTTCGGGGTCTTGAACGCAGGGTCTCAACCTGCATCCAAAATTCTAAACACAAGGTTCAGACCTGCGTCCAAAATTTTTTAAACGCAGGGTCTGAACCTACGTTGAAATTTCAGGAACGATGGAGCTAGCCATACGTTTAATTGGTAAACACTGAGAATTATCTTTTGAGTTTAAAGATGGAATACGGATCGCCAATCAAGGGTCGAAAATGAGAGATCTGTCAAATCGACTTCCAATGGGTCAATCTTACCATTGGTTGAAGGAACTAGCGACGAAGGCGTGAGAACTTGATCATCCCCGGAGGCTCTAGCCGAAGAAGCACCCTGAGCTTCGGCGATCTTCGATTTGGAAGCCATTTTCTTCTTCAGGCCCATGGCAACCGTGGCAAGGAAGACGAAGACAAACGAAATATTCGGGAACGGATCTTTTCCTCCGTTGAAGCGCTGGAGAAGATGAACAGGAGCTCTGTTAAGAAACTGAGTAAAAAAGGAGAAAAGTCGAATGACCTTTTGATTTGACCTCAGTAGTCTATTTATAAACAGCTGTAGCTGTCAAATCGAAACGAGATTTTAGGTAAAATCTCACCTGAAACGTGATTCTCGCGTTTTCAAAAAGAGGGGCTTCAGTTACCGAACGCACCCAACTTTGAAGGGGGTTCTGTAGGCTGTCTAAAAATCATAGAAGATAGCTGATTCCCCATCAAACACTGATGATGGAAGTTACAATCGGACGACTTCCAGAAGGCTACAATTTGAAGACTTTCACATGTCAAGGAGCTAAAGCAAAGATTACAAAACGACGATCTTTAGCAACACTCTGGTAGAAAGAGATTACAAATCGACGACCTCTTCAAACCAAGACGTGGAAGCCCTCTCTGCGTACCATCATCAAGACACAACACCAATTCAATCACCTACCGCGGCAAACATAAATACAGCTTCTTATGTGAGATGATTGATCTTGATGGCTGCGATAACAACATGACTAATATTATATTAGCAACTATCAGAGGTGCTGATGAGCAGTGTAATGATATTCGACACACTGAAGAGCACATGGTTAAACCATGCAAAGAAATCTTGGTGGAGATCGTGATCTGCAGTTGATAGGGCGTTATTGAGATGCCTCAATTATCACAAATAAAGACAGAGAAACCTGAACGTAGCATCAACAATCAGCTCGAATACAGCTTCAACAAACAGCTCCAACGCAGCTCATCATCGCTGCCCAACGCAGCTCATCATCGCTGCCCAACGCAGCTCATCATCGCTGCCCAACGCAGCTCATCATCGCTGTCCAACGCAGCCCATCATCGCAGCTCCAACCGACGTCGAACGCAGCTCCAACCGACGTCGAACGCAGCTCCAACCGACATCGAACGCAGTTCTACACTGCTGTCAAACGCACCTTCAAACATCGAAGAACGCAGCTCAATATCGCTGCAGAACGCACCTCCAGATATTGCGTTCAAATACAGAATTTAGGTCAGAACGCATGTCAAAATTCTGACCTGTTCAAACACGATCCAGGTAGTTTCGAAAACTGCTCTTCACCCACGATTTGAGGAATGGCTTACGTGGGTTGTTACACCCGATCAATGGGGTAACTAAGCCCCCATTTAGGAGCGGATTATGGGGGTAGTTACACCCCTAATCCCCCTATAAATATCAACAAACTCAACAGAGTTAGGGGATCTCTTTTTCGGAGGGCTTAGATTGGATTTTTGATAATCAGATCGAGGGACGGATTTTTGGAGATTGGATTTTGATTACTTGGAGAGGATCTTTCGATTAGATTTCCTAGAATCAGAAAAAGAGGATTAACTCCTTACACAGTCTGGGAAATCAACAAACGGAGGAGCTCTAAACCGTCGATATTTGGCTTATTAACCGAATTATTTTCGGTTTGAACAACTCTATTATCAGAGTTTATTCTGAATCACGAAACTCATCAAGAGTTATCAACCAGACAAGGTTGAACAACTCTATTATCAGAGTTTATTCTGAATCACGAAACTCATCAAGAGTTATCAACCAGACAAGGTTATTGTTCCAGTGAGCATAGATATTTGGATCGTCAACGAGAAGCAAACTCGACGCAAACATTCGAGGGAGGCATCTCATCGCTACCTAGAAGGACCCAGAATTAAACAAAGGAGAGAATCCAGATCATTCTCTTCTCTTTTGTAATCGGAAATCCAATTGTAATCAAGAGTTGAGAGAGTTGTAATCATTCTTTTTCTAAGCAGTTAGAGAGAATAAAATCAAATACAGTTCTTTCATTTACTTTGTTTTTATTACAAATTTTCCAACAAACAACAATCTTTTTTTTGTACCGCTGACGTGGAAGGGCCTTGAAATATTAAATGGTATTTTTGGGGGCTGAATCACATGGGCCAAAATACAAGGGGACGGGACACATGAACTTTCTCATTTTGGGGCCTAGACACATTTTTTCATATATATATATATATATATAACATCATTTGCTCATCTGATTCCACTTACTCAGCAATATAACTTGCATCGTAGGCCCTGATTCCACTTACTCAGCAATATAACTTGCATCGTAGGCCCTGATTCCACTTACTCAGCAATATAAACATCATTTGCTCATCTGATTCCACTTACTCAGCAATATAACTTGCATCGTAGGCCCTGATTCCACTTACTCAGCAATATAACTTGCATCGTAGGCCCTTCAGAACCAAGTTGCATAACTTGGAATCTTTTATATATGTTTATATTTTGCAGTAGAAAGTCAAGTTGCTAGGAAAAAAACTAGGATTGAGATCCTCTCCACTAAAAAAAAATAGTGAAGGGACCACTACATAATCATAGCCATTGATTATCTAGTTGATGATTATGATTTTTTCTTTTAGTGCAAATTAGGAATGAGTGCAATACACGAGGGTATGGTAAGTGTTAGATTTAGATTGTATCATAACCGCCTACTAAATAATCAACGCTTGAGATTAAAAGTAGTGGTCTCTCCACTACTTTTTTGTAGTGGAGAGGATCCAAATCCAAAAAACTATATGTAAAAAGATTATATGACCTGCTTCTTTAAAGACTCGAAACTTTCATCGTCCAAAGTCATGAAACTCTCTACGTAGAAGCTGACCCCAAAGAAGCTGCTGTCCTCCCCACTACTAGTCGCTTCAACTCGTTCTTCCGCTGGGTTGTAGACCTGCAGCTTGCCGTCGGACCTCTCCAACAGCGCTCTTCCGTAAATAATGAGGATAGCAGCAGCGATCGATGCTGTACGCCTTCACCCACGACGCGCAGCTGTTACGGCCCTCCTCCAGCAGCCACAGATCGACCCTCGATCGCCCCGAGCACTCCATGCACAGCGATCCGCCCAGACGCGTCAGGCGAAAGTCCAACGCCTCGTCACGAGAATTCCCTGAGAAATGTCTTATGCCGGGCAGCGGTAGCTTTGACCATTCCTCTCTCTTGAGATCAAACCGGGCTATTGCCTCGTTGTTGTCATCGTACGGATCTCCGACAGCCCGCCGCAATGCAAAGCTACCCGGCAGGAAATGGACGGCTTCGTCGACGACGACAGCCGTATTCTCGTCATGAACCCTAAAAGGGGGCCCTCCTTCTCCCACCATCTCTCTGACCCAAGTGTGAAGACCTCACTTCTAATAATTGGTAGCAGGAGGTTGAAGAGGGGAAACACACCGAACACGCGGAGCACCTTGTATTCCCCTGTAGAAGGAAGGTAAGTGAATGCCACCGCGTGGCCGCGGTGCACCATGCTGCGGAACCCCGAAGATTTCCTGGGCAAAGCGATCTGCTCCCTGGTCGCAGGGTTTTGGATGTAGATGTCATCAGAGCCGTACATGCAGACGAGGTCGAGGCTGCAGGAGAAGACGAGCCTGTGGGGCCGCAACTGCACCCTCGGTGAGTAGTAGTCTGTGGTGGTTACACGGTCTAGTAGCACGTGAAAGTACGTCCGGCGGTATCCCCCACCGTCGCTTTCGGAGGTCGCGCCACGAGGGAGAGGGTTCCGTTCGGATCGGCGGCGGTGGGACGACCTGAAGGAGGGGCTGGAGATGAGGGAGAGCCACGATTTGGACACCAGTTTGAGGCGCGAGAGGGTCTTCACGGGGAGGAGGAGGAGGATGTCGGAGACTACGTCGAGAGGGAGGGACGCCGGGTTCGACGAGTATAATTCGTTGTTGGTTTCAGAGGAGGCGGCCATGTTATCAGGTTAGATATCAGCCAGTAGCTAGGAGGAGTTTAGGGCTTAATTTGCTGATTGATGGGGGGTAGTATGTATTATAAATAGAGGAGGACGACCAGATGAGCCCTAGGAGGAGGAGGAGGAGGACTCCTAGTGCAAACAAAATTCTCCCCAAATCCGGCCTCCCTCTTTGAATTAAAAAATTCAGTTGTAGCTCTAGTCAGAATAGGAGAACAAATAATATCAAAAACGCGAAACTTCATAAGTCAATTACACACTGACTAATAAATAATTGTTGCACGCTACTTTCAAAAAGAGGAACCATAAGTGAAACAGCCGATTTAACCATATATGTAAAGAATGCTTATTCAAATCTTTGCAGCACCAGTACATGAATGGATATATTACCTTTTCTTCGGTGCTATATATGCTTAGGAAATCTTAGAGATCCTATTCTAATTGTTTCATTCGCTACATGGCGCTTTGTTGACTGCCATTCACAAAAATAACTCCAGTCTGCTTTTTAAGCATCTCACCTGATCATGAATCTCATGACCAGAGCAAAGTACTATTCCTCATCAACCTGCACATCCAATACCACAGCAAAAAAAAAAACCACAGCAGTGCACCTCTACCTGCACTAGAACCAGAAACAAATGTTTAATATGCAGTCCACAATCTCTTAGCAGGAAAATCCAATCTGTATATATAACCTAAAAATTTCCTTCCTCCATATAACTTGTATCATAGGCACTTCAAAACTAATTAGTTGCATAACTTAGATCCAAATCAAGTTGCCAGGGAAAAAAAAACTATATGTAAAATTAAAGATTATATGGCCTCCTGCTTCTTTAAAGACTCGAAGCTTTCATCGTCCAAAGCCATGAAACTCTCTACGTAGAAGCTGACCCCGAAGAAGCTGCCCTCCCCACTACTAAAGATCGTCGCTTCAACTCGTTCTTCCGCTGGGTTGTAGACCTGCAGCTTGCCGTCGCACCTCTCCAACAGCGCTCTTCCGTCCTTCTCCACGTCGACTCACCCACGACGCGCAGCTGTTAAGGCCCTCCTCCAGCAGCCACAGATCGACCCTCGATCGCCCCGAGCACTGCATGCACAGCGATCCGCCCAGCCGCGTCAGGCGAAAGAAGCACGCCCCGTCACGAGAGTCCTGTGAGAAATGTCTTACGCCGGGCAGCGGTAGCTCTGACCATTCCTCCCTCTTGAGATCAAACCGGGCTATTGTCTCGTTGTCGTCGTCGTGCAGGTCATCGACAGCCAGCCGCCATGTAAAAATATCTGGCAGGAAATGGACGGCTTCATCGACGACGGCCGAGCTCTCGTCATGAACCAAAAAGGGGGGGCCCTGCTTGATCTCCCTCCATCTCCCTGACCCAAGTGTGAAGACCTCACTTCTTCTGATTGGGTGCTGGAGACTGAAGAAAGGAGACGCACCGAACACACGGAGCACCTTGTATTCCCCTGTAGAAGGAAGGTAAGCGAATGCCACCGCCTGGCCGCCGTGCTCGGGAAACCCCGAAGATTTCCTGGGCAAAGTGATCTGCTCCCTGGTCGCAGGGTTCCGGATGTAGATGTCGTCGGGATCGTACATGCAGACGAGGTCGAGGCTGCCGCAGGAGAAGACGAGCCTCCTGTGGA